>NW_021608446.1:0-1010 GCF_004785775.1 Grammomys surdaster | reverse complement strand
TAGCTGCTTAGACCCAGGGAGCTCTGTTTGGTTGGTATTGTTGCTCTCCCCATGGGGCTACAAGCCCCTTCAGCTCCATTAGTCTTCTCTCTAACTCCTCCACTGGGAATCCTGTGGTCAGTTTGATGACAAGCTGTGAGCATCTGTCTCTGTATATGTCAGACTCTGGCAGTGCCTCTCAGGAGACATTAATGTCAGTCTCCTGTCAGCATGTACTTCCAGACATCCACAACAGTGTTTGCATATGGTGATTGCATCTGAGAGGGATTTCTGGGTGAAGCAGTATCTGAATGGTCTCTCCTCCAGCTTCTGCCCCACACATAGTCTTATATTTGCTCCTGTGAGTATTTTGTTACTCCTTCTAAGAAGGACCAAATCACTCACTCGTTTGTCTTTCTTTTTTGGGCCTTCTTATATGTTGTGAATTATGTCTTGGGTATTGTGAGATTTTGGGCTAATAACCAATTATTAAAGAGTGCATACAGTGTGTGGTCTTTTGAGATTGGATTTCCTCACTCAGGAAGACATTTTTGAGTTCTGTCCATTTACCTAAGAATTTCATGAATTCATTGTATTCAACAGCTGAGTAACACTCCATTGTGTAAATGGACATTTTCTATATCCATTCCTCTGTTGAAGGACATCTGGGTTCTTTCCAGCTTCCGGCTATTATAATCAAGGCTGCAATGAACATAGTGGAGCGTGTGTCCTTGTTATATGCTGGAGCATCTTTTGGGTATATGCCCAGCAGTGATATCACTGGATCCGTGGGTAATATTATGTCCAATTTTCTGAGGAGTCACCAGACTGATTTCCAGAGTGGCTGTACAAGCTTACAATCCCACCAAGAGTGGAGGAATGTTCCTCTTTCTCCACATCTTTGCCAGCATCTGCTGTCATCTGGGTTTTTAATCTTAGCCATTCTGACTGGTGTAAGGTGGAATCTCAGGGTTGTTTGCATTTCCCTGATGACTAAATACATTGAACATTTCTTTAGGTGCTTCACAGCC
>NW_021608445.1:0-2714 GCF_004785775.1 Grammomys surdaster | reverse complement strand
TCACATGGTATACTACCAATGAAGAAACACACACACACACACACACATACACACACACAATTATGAATGTCCATACTAGAAAAACACCCTTTATCAAAAAACTTAGAAATGCCATAAAGTCCTAGAGATTGATCATAATTCAAATCAATAGAACAAAAATCAATTGACACATTATATTGCTAAAATGCTGCATATACACCCTCAAAGAAAATATCACGGCATATATAAAATATAAATTACTGTGTGGTTACTGAGTCTTTAGATTGTAGGTCATCTATACAAAATCCATGTGCTGTTTTCACTTAAGAAAAATAATGTCATCCGTTAATATTTCTACATGTTCTTAATCCAGTTTTTTCTAAACTTTAGAGAACACTTCATCTCCATAATATCTTATTATGTCTTCTTGCTTTTACCACATGACAGACCCTGCTGGTGAACATGCACTATTCATTCTCTCCTAGCATTGGTTTTGGTAGACAATGTCCATGTACTACAGTAGCTTATATATGGACAGTTCCCAGTATAACGTGAATATATGACTCAGCTCTGAAAGGTTAAATATTGAAAAACATAAATCATGCTCTTCAGCACAATGACCCATGATGAAAATTTCATTATTTGAACTACTTCCAGTTTTTCCTTCAAGTCATTAAGGCATATATCCAAAGTTAATAGACTGGTCTAACAAGAACTTTTGTTTTGGTGAAATAACTGGAAACAACTTCTTGCTTTCCATCTCTATATTTTATTTTTACCTAGTCTTTGGATTCAGTGTGAAAAGGTCAAATATCTACATCATTTGAATGTAAGAATCAAAGCCAAGCCCTTCCTCCCCTGCCTGGTCCTGTGGGCTGGGGCAGACACAGAGTTGGTCTGCTCCTGTCCTGTGGAGATACTGACTCCTGAGTCATCCTAGAGGAGCCACTGCACTCAGAGCAGCCGGTAAGAACTCCATCTTACTCCCTAAGACCCAGAGACACATCTGGG
The DNA here is from genome assembly GCF_004785775.1 of Grammomys surdaster. Classification (NCBI taxonomy): domain Eukaryota; kingdom Metazoa; phylum Chordata; class Mammalia; order Rodentia; family Muridae; genus Grammomys; species Grammomys surdaster. The sequence continues at coordinate 1,724 of NW_021608445.1, read as the reverse complement.
AGCCAGGGACATTAAGGACACAGCAGCTACCCAAACCCTGCCCCTCCAGAATTCCACTTCCCTTCCTCCCCTGCCTGGTCCTGTGGGCAGGGGCAGACACAGAGTAGGTCTGCTCCTGTCCTGTGGACATACTGACTCCTGAGTCATCCTAGAGGAGCCACCGCACTCACAGCAGCCGAGGAGCCACTGCACTCAGAGCAGCAGACACCAAGATTAGGATCATAAGACTACAGAGCCATCTGGACTCTGAGGAGCTCTGCAACAAGCAAGATAACTGGAAATACAGACTCCAGTCTTACACAGTGAGGGCAGGCAACACTAGAGTTAACCAGATGGTGAAAGGCAAGCGCAAGAACATAAGCAACAGAAACCAAAGTTTCTTGGCATCATCAGTACCCAGTTCTCCCAATATAGCAAGCCCTGAACACCCCATCACACCTGAAAAGCAGGATTCAGAATTAAAATCACTTCTAATGATGATGATAGAGGATTATAAGAAGGAATTAAGTAACTCCCTTAAAGAAATACAGGAGAGTACAAGTAAACAGATAGAAGCCCTTAAAGAGGAATCACAGAAATCCCTTAAGGAAATGGAAGAAAACACAAAGAAGGAATTAAACAAAAACATTCAGGATCTGAAAATGGAAATAGAAACAATAAAGAAAGCTCAAAGGGAGACAACCATGGAAATAGAAAACTTAAGAAAGAGATCAGGAGTCATAGACGCAAGCATCACCAACCGAATACAAGACATAGAAGAGAGAATCTCAAATGCAGAAGATACTGTAGAAAAATATTGACACAGTTGTCAAAGAAAAGGCAAAATGCAAAAAACTCCTAACTCAAAACATCCAGGAAATCCAGGACACAATGAGAAGACCAAACCTAAGGATAATAGGTATAGATGAGAATGAAGATTCCCAACTTAAAGGGACAGTAAATATCTTCAACAAAATTATTGAGGAGAACTTCCCTAACCTAAAGAACAAGATGCCCATAAACATACAAGAAGCCTACAGAACACCAGCTATGTTTAGGTATGGGCCTTGAATTCCTGATCTTTCCAAGACTTTTATCATGAAGGGATGTTGAATTTTATCAAATGCTTTCTCAGCATCTAGTGAGATGATCATGTGGTTTTTTTCTTTGAGTTTGTTTATATAGTGGATTACATTGATGGATTTCCGAATATTGAACCATCCCTGCATTCCTGGGATAAAACCTACTTGATCATGATGGATGATTGTTTTGATGTGTTCTTGGATTCGGTTTGCTAGAATTTTATTGAGTATTTTTGCATCGATGTTCATAAGGGAGATTGGTCTGAAGTTCTATTTCTTTGTCGGGTCTTTGTGGGTTTTGGGTATGAGTGTAATTGTAGCTTCATAGAACGAATTGGGTAGTGTTCCTTCTGTTTCTATTTTGTGTAATAGTTTGAAGAGAATTGGTATTAGGTCTTCCTTGAAGGTCTGATAAAATTCAGCACTAACACCGTCTGGTCCTGGGCTTTTTTTAGTGGGGAGACTTTTAATGACTGCTGCTATTTCCTTAGGAGTTATGGGACTATTTAGATGGTGTATCTGCTCCTGGTTTAACTTTGGGACCTGGTATCTGTCTAGGAAATTTCCCATTTCATCCAGGTTTTCCAGTTTTGTTGAGTATAGGCCTTTGTAGTAAGATCTGATGATTTTTTGAATTTCTTCAGTTTCTGTTGTTATGTCTCC
>NW_021608444.1:0-3354 GCF_004785775.1 Grammomys surdaster | reverse complement strand
GGGAGAGGGAGAGGGAGAGTGGGAGAGGGAGAGGGAGAAGGAGAGGGAGAAGGAGAGCGAGAGCGAGAGAGAGGGAGAGGGAGAGGGAGAGTGGGAGAGGGAGAGGGAGAAGGAGAGGGAGAAGGAAAGTGAAAGAGGGAGAGGGAGAGAGGGAGAGGGAGAAAGGGAGAGAGAGAGACAGAGGGAGAGAGAGAGAGCTCTAGAGAGAGAACCTATCTTGAATTAGATTGACACCCCTTCATAGGCTGGGATTCAGGACTGAATGGAAGGAAGTAGTTGTAGTGAGTGAGTACCAGTATTCAATTCACATTTCATTGTCCATTTAGAAACTTATTATAGATGTACAAGTGTGGGCACGTGCACACCACAGCATACGTGTGAAGACCACAGGACAACTTATTATAGATGTACAGGTGTGGGCACGTGCACACCACAGCATATGCGTGAAGACCACAGGACAACTTGGAGTCAGTGCTCTCTCCCACCATGAATTCCAAAGCATGAACTCTGGGCCTGTCCAGTCAGTCTTTTGCCTGCTGAGTCCTTCTGGCTGCCGACTAATGGTAAAATGTGAGCAGCTGCCCCATGCTTCTGATACCATCTCTGCCTCATCATGATCGTTGGTACTGCCCCAAACTTGGAGTCAAAATAAATCTCTTGCTTCAAGATGCATTTTTCATGTGTTTTGACAGAGAAATGAGAAAATATTTAGTAGATGATTAAGAACAATATATGCTTGAATGAGTTTGGGAATAGAGTAGAAAAATGTGAAAATGTGAAATGAATAGACCAGCTCAGTGCTCTAAAGAAATAATACAGGAGGCTAGGGAGTCTGTTCTTGTGAGAGTTTCTCCTGCAAGTGTAAGGATCTGTACTAGCTCCTGGGCACACATGTGTAAACTCATGCACACAAGTACTAAGCTGTAAAATCCATAAAGAATAGTATAGCATAATCAGAGAGCTCCAGGTTCAGTGAGAGACCCCCTACTCAAAAAGTAAGGTATAAAATGAGCATAACACACAACTCAGAATCTACCAGCATGCTTATACATGAACAGATACCCTGTGGTCACTCTTAGGTGCATAATAGAAAACCGAAGTATCCGACTGACTGCCGTACATCATGTGGACAGTACTGAAATAGCGGACATGCCACGCTACTTTCAAGTCTAGAGATCGAGATTTTGATATGTGGGAGCCAGATCCATAGAAAGTAGCAGTCAATGTCTTAGGATAAATTTTACGATAGAATTCCAGTTGCCAGTAGAAGCAACCACATAGCTTCCTGCCTAGACTGGTTATCTTTCCAAATGTTGCTACAGATGACACTTAACCCCTAGAGCCCACAGCAAGTCCCCATTTGCTCAGTGGATGGAAACTAGACTTACAAAGTGAGTTATACAGCAGATTCCAAAGAGGCGCGAATTGCATAAAAACTCAGTCTATTACTTGGCAGTGTGAAGGCTTTGGTGGCACTGTTTGGTAGTTTTTGTTCAAATCAATGCCAGTAAATGGTAAAAGCAGATCTGGGTATCACCCTATACTGACATATGAAATCACTGCAAGACTAGGCCCATTCTCTCCCACTGAGGCCAGGAAAGGAGGCTCAGATAGGGGAACAGGATCCACAAGCAGGCAATATATTCAGAAACAGCCCCCACTCCAGTCGCTGGGCGACCCACAGGAAGACCAAGCTGCACATCTTCTATATATGTGCAGGGAGGCCTAGTTTCAACCCATGCTTGCTCTTTGGTTCATGGTTCAGTCTCTGAGAACTGCCAAAGGTTCAGATTATTTGACTGCTAGTCTTCTTGTGGGATCCATTCAGGTCCCTCAACCCTTCCCCCAGCTTCTAATATCATTTGTATTTAAATTATTTTATACTGGGAGTTTGATTATAAATGTATTAAGACTTAGTACTTGATACATAGTATTCTATATAACATCATAAAATACACAAGGCATGCTCTGGGTCTTTCCTGTCCTTTGGCATTTGCTTCCTCTCATTGTAAGCATTAGTCATTGTGATAGGCAAAAGCAACTTAAGAGCTCAAATATTTATACTCTTTCCCTCCTAGCATTATATTTACTTACAATTATAATCTACATGAATGCACAATATACAACTATGTTGTCAATGTCTTTCTACACTGTACTCCCATAGACTGTAATCTTATAATAAAATGCAAAAGTTTAAATAAAGTGCTTGTGGCAACTAATTTGAATATTGATATACTAGTGTATGATTGATATTTTAGTCTAAATGATTTCTAAATGATATTTAGTATACGTTTTGAAAGAATTAAAATGGTGAATACATCATTAGTGTTTTATCAGACTCATTCGTATATAATACTTCTTTTGTGGATTCACTTACTATTATAAATCCAATAATAATATCAGAGGTTTTCATTTTAAATTTCTTCATCAGCACATACTTTACAAATATTTTTATTGAAAAATTTTTCATGCAGTATATTTTGGCCATGTTTTTCTCTTCCCCAATTCCTCCCAGATCTCAGCCACTTCCCTACTCACTCAGTGTTATGTTCTTTTTATCTCTTTCTATCTCTTTCAAAGAAACTGTCCAACAAAAACCAGACCAAATCAAACCACCACCACCATAACATAAAACAACAAACACACACGAACACCATATAAACACAAACACAGAAATCAAGATAAACAAGCAAAAGACTGAAAAGAAAAAAATCACCGCCCTCCCCCAAAGCAAAACTCTACAAAAATACCAAAGTATGGTTAATATAGCCAGTAAGTGTCTATCGGAGAAAACTAATTTTTCCTTTGCCAGCAGGTTTATATTGAAAACAGAATTCTGCAGTATATACTTTCTCATTCTCAGTACTGGGACCCCTTCTGACTTCAACCTGTGCAACAAAGGCCGAGGTTTTAACAACTGCTTAGAAATATCTAGCCAAGCTTTCAGCCTCAGAACTGGCTGGGGTCACGCTGCAATTTTGTTTAACAGTCTCTTTTCTTTTAATCCTCACTCATGCGCTGGAGAGCCTGTTGACTGACTGAGTGGGCTTGGCCAGGTGGTGCTCCAATGTGGAAGCTCCAGAAAGCGGGGTACAGTGAAGGACACCGCGGGAAATTGGAAGCGCTCGCAGAGCTACTTACCGGGAAGTGGGGACCTGAACTCAGATCCCAAACATTCCGGTAAATGCCAGGCACAGAGACATGTGCCTACAGTTTCAGCACTCGGGAGAGAAGAGAATCACTAGGGCTACTGGCCAGTCAGTCTAGCCAGATTGTTTCAGAAACTGAAGAGGAGGAAGGGAAAATAAAAAAAGGCCTTCAGCACTGACCTCTGCACCCACCGCTCTCCAGCAG
>NW_021608443.1:0-1765 GCF_004785775.1 Grammomys surdaster | reverse complement strand
AGGTCAAGGTTCTCTTCTTCCACCTATGCCCAGCAGGGCCCTCCACTCTTACATATTCAGCTAAAGCCCTGAATCCCTCCCTAACTGCTCCCAGGCTGGTGGTTTAGACCCTGGGAGCTCTGGTTGGTTGGTATTGTTGCTCTCCTCATGGGGCCACAAACCCTTTCAGCTCCTTCAGTCTTCACTCTAACTCCTCCATTAAGAACCCCATGATCAGTTCAATGGCTAGTTGTGAGCATCTGCCTCTGAATATGTCAGACTCTTGAAGACCTCTGAGGAGATATCCATATCAGGCTCTTATCAGCATGCACTTCCTGACTTCCACATCAGCATCTACCTTTGGTGACTGCACATGGGATAGATACTCAGGTGGAGTGGTCTTCAGACGGCCCCTCCTTCAGTTTCTGTCCCTCACTTTGTCTCCATATTTGCTCCCTTGAGTATTTTGTTGCTCCTTCTAAGAAGGACCGAATCACCCCCACTTGGTCTTCCTTTTTTATGAGCTTCATGTGGCCTGTGAGTTGCATCTTGGGCATTTCAAGGTTCTGGGCTAATATCCAATAATCAGTGAGTGAATACCATGTGTGTTCTTTTGTGATTGGCTTACCTCACTCAGAATGATAATTTCTAGTTCCATCCATTTACCTAGGAACCTCTCAAATTCATTGTTTTTAATAGCTGAGAAATACTCCATTGTGTAAATATACCACATTTTTTGAATCCATTCCTCAGTTGAAGGACATCTGGGTTCTTTCCAGCTCCTGGCTATTATAAATAAGGCTGCTATGAACATAGTTGAGCATATGTCCTTGTTATGTGTTCGAGCATCTTCTGGGTATATGCCTAGGAGTGGTATAGCTGGATCCTCAGGTAATGCTATGTCCAATTTTCTGAGGAACCGCCACACTGATTTCCAAAGTGGTTGCAGCATCTTGCAGTCCCACCAACAATGGAGGAGTGTTCCTCTTTCTCCACACCCTCGCCAGCATCTACTATCACCTGAGTTTTTAATCTTAGCCATTCTGACTGGTGTGAGATGGATTCTCAGGGTTGTTTTGATTTGCATTTCCCTGACGACTAAGGATGCTGAACATTTCTTTAGGTGCTTCTCGGCCATTCGAGTTTCTTCCGTTGAAAATTCTTTGTTAAGCTCTATACCCCATTTTTTAATAGGGTAATTTGGTTGTCTGGAGTCTAATTTCTTGAGTTCTTTGTATATATTGGATATTAGCCCTTTATCAGATGAAGGATTGGTAAAGATCTTTTCCAAATTTGTTGGTTGTCGTTTTGTCCTATTGACAGTGTCCTTTGCCTTACAGAAACTTTACAATTTTAAGAAGTCCCATTTGTCAATTCTTGATCTTAGAGCATATGCCATTGGAGTTCTGTTCAGGAACTTTTCCCCTGTGCCCAAGTATTCGAGGCTCTTCCCCACCTTCTCTTCTATTAGTTTCAGTGTATCTGGTTTTATGTGGAGGTCCTTTATCCACTTAGACTTGAGCTTTGTACAAGGGGATAAGAATGGATCAATTTTCATTCTTCTACATGTTGTCCTCCAGTTGAACCAGCACCATTTGTTAAAAATGCTGTCCTTTTTCCACTGGACAGTTTTAGCTCCTTTGTCAAAGATCAAGTGACCATAGGAAGGTGGGTTCTTTTCTGGGTCTTCAATTCTATTCCATTGATCTTCCTGCCTGTCTCTGTACCAATACCAGGTAGTTTTTATCACTATTGCTCTGTAGTACAGCTTGAGGTCAGGGATGGT
>NW_021608442.1:0-2268 GCF_004785775.1 Grammomys surdaster | reverse complement strand
GAGAGGTTCCTAGGTAAATGGATGGAACTAGAAATTATCATCCTGAGTGAGGTAAGCCAATCACAAAAGAAGACACATGGTATTCACTCACTGATTATTGGATATTAGCCTAGAACCTTGAAATGCCCAAGATGCAACTCACAGGCCACATGAAGCCCATAAAGAAGGAAGACCAAGTGAGGGTGATTCGGTCCTTCTTAGAAGGAGCAACAAAATACTCAAGGGAGCAAATATGGAGACAAAGTGAGGGACAGAAACTGAAGGAGGGGCCGTCTCAAGACCACCCCACCTGAGTATCTATCCCATGTGCAATCACCAAAGGTAGATGCTGATGTGGAAGACAGGAAGTGCATGCTGATAAGAGCCTGATATGGATATCTCCTCAGAGGCCTTCAAGAGTCAGACATATTCAGAGGCAGATGCTCACAACTAGCCATTGAACTGATCATGGGGTTCTCAATAGAGGAGTTAGAGTGAAGACTGAAGGAGCTGAAAGGGTTTGTGGCACCATGAGGAGAGCAACAATACCAACCAACCACAGCTCCCAGGGTCTAAACCACCAGCCTGGGAGCACTTAGGGGGGGATCCAGGGCTTCAGCTGAATATGTAAAAGTGGAGGGCCCTGCTGGGCATAGGTGGAAGAAGAGAACCTTGACCTCATGAAGGCTGGATGCCCCAGGGGGTGGGAATTTTGAGGGTGGGGAGGTGGGAGTGGGGGGGTGTAGATAGAGGTTACATCCACAGAGAAGAAGGAGGAGGGGCGAGGGGATTGGAGGTTCCGAGGGGGTGGTGGGGGATGGGGTAAGGGGACAACATAGGAAATGTAAATAAATCATCCAATAAAAAAAAAAAAAGAAAAAAAAAAAAAAGCTCCAGGCAAATTTGGTGGGTTTGTCATGAGCCATTTCATTGTGTTGGTGTGCACCAAAGTGATAGTTATGTTTTAACCTTGCTCAGCACGGCCTCAGATGAACACAGAGAGGGTGACTCTTCCCAATAACTAGAGTGTTGATTTTGCCCATTTATGTGACCAATAGGACTTTCCCCACCTAGTTAAATCTTCCCTTGCTAGAACTTCACTCAGTATTTTATTCACTGTATAAAGTAACTCTTTAAATGTTTTTACATTTTCATGTTTAGTCACTGTGCTCTCAGAAGGGAAGCCCTCTGGGAATAGTGGGGTATTTAAAATTATTTTATATGAATGAATTATTTCATATGAATGAATGAATTTAATTCATTTAGCAAATAGTCATTGTTTAGAAGCTCGTGTTACTGAGGGGAAAGGACACAGGACAAACCTGTTCACAGTAGCCTGGAGTACAGGGTCTCTCAGAGAGAGGACAAAGGCTGGAGGAGGGCATAAGGTCAGGGCTCTCAGGTGGGTTTTGCTGTCTTTGCAAATTTGCTCCACCAGGAGTCTCTTCAGGGACGCTAGATTTATGTTTTTTTTTTTTTCTTAACATGGTGTACAATCTAAGCTTAGTACTGTTTTAGGAAGTGACGCAATACTACCCTCTGACGCTAGTATCATTGCGTATGTGTGTGTATGTTTGGGCAAAATAAAGTATATAAATACTTTCCTATGTAATACTTGAGTTGAAAGTTTCTGCCTTGTACTTCTGGAAATATTGGCATAGGTATTTGTTTTGTTTTCTTAAACTGTTCACAATGAGGGTAGAGTGTTGACTTTAAAAACATATATGGCTGTAGTTACCCTAGCTTTAGAATTTAGTATATAAAATATCTCTAAACTATGTTTCTCAATTAGTCTTAAAGTAATATTACAATAAGAAAAACAAAATATTAATTCTGAAGACCCGCATAAAACTAATGTACTGCAAGCTGTTCATACAAGCATCGTTTTATTTTGTCATTGCATTGTCTTTTTTCTTTACATTTTCATTTCTGATCTTCTTGTTGAGACTTGGACTTGATACTGTATACAAGACATGTTTGTGGACTGGTTTTATTGAACATGTATTAAAATCTCTTGAATGAAACATCTTAGTGATATTTTTTCTTGCACACGTTAGCTACAGTGGTTCATCAGCTCTTTGTCTTCAGAGTCCCTACATCTATTTTGCTTTGCAGTCAGTGCCTCATTGAGAATATTCCATTTTTACATGAATTTTCCAGAGGAGAGCTTACCCACACAATTGGCAATGGACTTCATCTAAGTGAAGGCTGAGGAGGATGTAGAGGGTTTTTAGCATTTCACACACAGGCCTTCTAGCCTCTGGAGCTCTCTCTGGACCCTTGTCTTGT
>NW_021608441.1:0-7345 GCF_004785775.1 Grammomys surdaster | reverse complement strand
GACTCCTATTTGACAGTTGCTAACACAGTCAAACTTTGTCTCAAAACTTTGAAACTTTGTTTCAAAACTTGCAAGATTACAGGTGTTCATGATCACACCACTGGCCTACACACTGAGAACCTGCCTCAAAATGATCAGAACAAAAGAATTTGGTTACAAAGGTAATAACAGCTGGGCAGTGGTGGTGCACACCTTTAATCCCAGCACTTGAGAAGCAGAGGCAGGTGGATTTCTGAGTTTGAGGCCAGCCTTATAGAGTGAGTTCCAGGACAGCCAGGGCTACGCAGAGAAACCCTGTCTCGAAAAACCAAAAAAAAAAAAAAAAAAACCAAAGGTAAAAACAGGTATTTACATAGCATACTCTAGTCTGTTTTTGTGTGGGATAGTCTTACCGAGTAGCCCATGCTAACTCTGGCCTTACCCTGCAGCCTAGGCAGGCCTTGAGCTCAGAGCTGTGCCTGCTTCTGCCTCACCAGTGCTGGGATTAAAGATGTGCACCACCATGTCTGGCCATAGCTAGTCTAATACTGAAAACTCAAAGTGCTTCATTTCTTCTTCCAAATAACAGAGCTCCTTCTATTCCCACCACACTTCCAAAGACACGGCACAGTCCTCCTCAGTTGGCCTTTTCTAGATCTAGAACCATATCCAAGATTTAACCTTGTCTTCTACAATGTCCGGCACTTGATGTCAAGTGGCCATGGTGGCACATATGTTCAATCCTAGCACCTAGCACTCAGGACTCAGATGCAGGTGGATCTCAAGTTCCAGAACAGCCAGGGCTCATAGTGAGACTGTACCTTTAAAAAAAAAAAAAAAAGCCAGCCCCTCACTCCCACAGGCTATCACACAGAGGCAGCTCCGCCTTGCTGGTTTCCCTGAAACCTTTGCAAGCTCTGACGTGTGGCCACAGCCTCTAATGGCAGCATCAACATGGCCAGTTCTCCCAGCAGTGTAGAGCGTCACCTCCAGGGCCACTACTTTCTCCCTTGGGTACATTTTGGCTTTTTCTTCTTCTGTAGTTGTTACTGTATGTAAGCTGCCACACAAGTTATGGCAGGGAGGAGGGGCAGCGCCATGCCTCGCTCTGCTCTGTGGACTAGCCAAGTAGCCAAAAGCAGCACTGGCAACTCAGCAGGCACGGTTGGCTCCCACAGCCATCCCACCAAAGGCCAGCGGCTAGGGACCACTGTCCTGTCCACAGCATTCTCCGAGAGTCAGCCCTGGAGGCTCTCAGGTGAATCCTACTGCAGAACCGCAGATTACTGAGTGAAACTGGTAAAGAAATCTGGGTGTGTGGAAAACTGCCTCTGCCAAGGCTTTGTAGATTACATGGTCTCTGGCAGTTGCCATCATGACAACAAAAAGGTGTCACAGACAGTGTGAGAATGGACAGCTCCACTACAGCAATTGTTTGTGTGCAGTGAAACCGAATTTCATATAATCCTCAAATCACAACACAGTATTTGTTAGACTCTGTTCAACTATTCAAAAGCAAGCTGCTGGGTGTGGTGGCACACACCTGTCAGCCCAGCACTTAGGGGTGGAGACAGGCTTTGTTACAAAGGCAATTTAGGGCTGGGAAGGTGGTCCAGTCGGTAAAGGCACTTGCCTTGAAAGCCTGAAGACCTGGGTTTGATCCCTACACCCCACAGCGGAAGGAGAGAACTGACTTCCAAGTGCATCATGTCAAACCACTCTCACTCCCTCCTGGAGTGTGTGGAAAACGCCATCCACCACATGACACACCACAGCCTGTGAGGTGAGAGCCCATACATAACCCAGACTTTGAGGTTTGATACCACACTTCCCTCATTCGTTCATCCTTTGCCAAAAAGTCTAGGCAGTGTCAGAAGCAACTGTGCTCTTCTCATGAATGCTGCTGAGTTTTTAAGTTCTTTCAAATAGTCTTACATGACTCAATTCCCAAATTGTGATGCATGTCTTTTTTTGTTGTTTTGTTTGTTTGTTTGTTTGTTTTCGAGACAGGTTCTCTGTGTAGCCCTGGCTGTCCTGGAACTCACTCTGTAGACCAGGCTGGCCTCGAACTCAGAAATCCGCCTGCCTCTGCCTCCCAAGTGCTGGGATTAAAGGCGTGTGCCACTACCGCCCGGCAATGCATGTCATTCTTGACTGAAGTTTAAACAAGGATTATTTTTTTATTGAAAACAAAACAAAAACGCTGCTTAGAACTCTTAAGGGTAAGGCCAAAGGCAATCAGGTTATCAATGCAAAGCTCTTCAGCTAGTGTGAGGTCTACAAGCCGGCACAGTAGCAAAACCAAAAACAGATTCAAGCTGGGCATGGTGAGCACAGCTTTAAAGCAGCATGCAGAAGCAGAGGCTCTCTCTGAGTTCCAGCCCAGCCACAGCAGGGTGTGGAGCAGGAAGAGGATGGGGAAGGAAAGCAGAGAGGAGATGAGACAAGGAAAAGGCAATTGCTCGGAGCAGGGCAACTGTGGCCACACACACACTGGGCCTGATGCTCAGATTTATAGCAGCTCATATCAACACATCTGGTTGTGCTGGCTAGCAAAACAACCAGAGACATCCAGATAAGGGAATACTCTGAGCTGTTAAAAATAGACACATGTGCACCAGGGGAGGATAAAAATGTCCAGGACAGAGGATGGAAGAGAGTGGTTTTGTTTTGAAGTTAAAGTTTTACAAATGCAGTCCTGGAACTCGCTGTGTAGATCTGACTGACTGAAAAAAAACCTCAGAGCTCGCCTCCCTCTGCCTATTGAGTGCTGGATCACACATCTGAGCTACCACTCCCAGCAGGGATGCTCTTCAAGACTGTCCTAAGATGGAGGGAGTGTGGATTACTCCCATTCAGGATAAGCTGGGCCCACCAAGTGGGGATGTGTGCTTGCCCTCCACACACCTGCAATTAGGCAGATGCCCTTAGACTTACATGGATAGAAAAAAAGAAAAAAAAGTTATTATAATCACACCCCAAATTCTAAGAGCTTATTATAAGCCCTATGAATTATTATAAGGTACAAAGGAAACAACCAAAGGGAGTGCACAGAAGGAATCACTTAGCAGAAGTACCTGACGACTGCAGAACACCCAGAGCCTGGGAAGGGAGCTGTGCATCCTCTCTAGTGTCCAGGCAGGGACTCTGGCCTCCTCCTCTTCCTCCTGTCTATTCCCTCATTCATAGGAACAGTAACACGACACACGGGGGTCGGGGATGAGCAGGGGCTGCTGAGATGGCTCAGTAGGTAAAGGCTCTTACTACCAAGGTTGTCACCTGGAATCTAATCCCAAGACCCAGTTGTTAGAAGGAGGGAACTGACTTCTAAGGGGTGTTCTCTGGCATACATTTGCATGTGAGCACATGTATACCCATACCCACAAATAAAAATGTAATAAAAATTTTTAACAAGGGCTAGAGAGATAGCTCCATGGTTTAGAGCACTGGCTACTCTTTCATAGGACCCAGGTTTGATTCTTAGCACCCACACGGTGGCTCACAACCATCTGTAACTCCAGTTCCAGGGGATCTGACACCAACCACTTGTCTCAAGGGCGACAGGCCCGCACGTGGTGCAGACTTGCAGGCAGAACATCCACACTCAGAAACTAAATAAAAAGTTAAGTCTAATAAACTTTTAAACATATCTCTGGGATTGAGCAGAGGCTCTTACATTGTCAGGCAATGGCTCTACCACTGGGGCACACCCCAGCTCTTTGTAGTTTTATTTTGAGGGCGGGCCTCATGAACTTGTGTAGGCTGGCCTTCAAGTTCCTCTGCAGCCAAGGCCTTAACGCTTTCTTTCTCCTGCCTCCGTATCCCTGTGTTGGAATTACAGCCCTGTATACCAGGCCTGGACAAAAAGCCTCCTCATATTCTTTGGTATACAGCAAGCCCACTTTCTCTGATTTAAGCCTGGCTAAAACAAGCCGGTATAAGCCAGACGTGAGCCTCGAACAGTGATGAAGGGGCTGAGGGGAGACAATCACTGCATCTTACCCGCTGAAGCCAGCAAAGGCAGTGGAACGTGAACTCAAAACACAAAGCCCAGTTTTCAGGAGCTCTGAGAATAAAGCAAAGACCTGACTATGAAACTGCTGTGTCCCTTTGTGTTCCTAAGGACATTATAAATGTAACTAGGCCCAAGAGGAGACAAAGGCCTGCCTGTGTGATTTATACCTGTTTGGATCTAGTAAGTATGGAAGTGATTCTTGGCAAGTTTATTTACAAGCACTGGCCTTCAGACTTAGCTTCTGGCTCTGGAACACACAGACACCATTCATATTTTATTTCTTGGTTTGAAACTCGGTCTCATGTAATGCAGGCTAGCCTCAAACTCCACTGCTATGTAGCAGAAGACAACCTTCAAGTCTTTGTTCCCCCACTCCCACTGCCCAGAGTGCTGAAACCACAGGCCAGAGCAACCACAGCCAGTTTGCAGGAATCAAGGATGAAACCCAGGGTGGCAAGCATTCAGGGCAAGCACTGAATACAACTGAGCCACCACATCAGTTCACAGCCCCACATCATCGACCTGGAGGCTACCTTGGCAAAGTACAAAGTCAGCTTCCTCTGCTGAGAAAGAATCCAGAGATGCCCTCTGCTCCCTCACACAGTCACTGCTGCAAAGCAAAGCAAAGCAAAGCAAATGCAAGTTCTCCTGATCTGGTAAGTACTGAGAACTTAGGTGATGTAAAGATTAGTTATAAATACTTAAAATAGCCAGGAGGTGGGGGTGCAGCTTTGTGATTCCAATACTCTGAGGCCAAGCCAGGACTCTTTGGCAAAAAAACAAAAAACAAAAACCACCACAAAAGTTTCACTGAAACTCAACAAAGCAGGTGATGGGCAGGGAAAGACAGAAAGCAGCCTCAAGGCAACAGGGCAGAATGGTCAGAACCACCACTCTCCCTGGGAGTCCTCTCAGGACAACAGCAATGTCTCCAGGACTTGGTCCCTGTCTACACCATGACATTCTGGTACAGGGATAAAGAGATACAGAGGAGACATTGGGAGGCAGACAGTGAGGGAACTAGGGAAGGAAGGAACCTGGACATCTGGTGTGTTTTGCCTAAAAACAAAAACCAACAAGCCAAAAAAACCAACCAAACAAACAAACAAAACTGAGGAGGGCCTCAAACTCCTGACCCTCCTGCCTCAGCTTCCACAAAGGGGATTACAGGCCTGTATCACCACAGATACTGGACAATCAGACAGTCAGGGTTATATTTTAAAAATACTCTTGTTATCTGGGCAGTGGTGGCACATGCCTTTGATTCCCAGCATCCAGGAGGCAGAGACAGCCTGGTATACAGAGTGAGTTCCAGGACAGTTAGGGCTACACAGGAAAGCCCTGACTCCGAACAAAGCAGACATTCTTACCTCTTGAGACCCATGTACATCAGGCTAGTCTGGTACTCCATGTAGCAGAGGATAACCTCCTTGAATTCCTAATTTTCTGTCTCTACCATTCCTTGTGTTGTTTTGGTTTTGGTTTTTTGATAAGGGTCCCACCATGCTGCCCAGGGTTTATCTCAAACTTTGGGGCCCAGGTGACCCTCTTGTCTCCCAACAGTATCTTAACCCTGAGGTTCTAGAGCTGACACACACTTTATAATGTGTCCTCTTCTCATTGTGTGGCCTTGGCTGGCCTGGAACTCACTCTGCAGAGCAAGCAGGCTGCCAGCTCTGAAGCTCTGAGATTCACTTGCCTCCTGAGTGTTAGGAGTGAAGGCATGTAAAGGCATACCTCGCTCTTTGCCTTACAGTGATTGACAAAGCCAGTTAGTTTGTGCTTAGCTAGATCGCTGACATATCTCAATTTTCACTTCCAGTACAAAGCCTACTAACTACTCATCTCCCCAAGACACTGGTGTCTGGAATGTGTCATTATTTGGAGTAATTCAATATTTATGGGTATTTATGAGGAAAGAACATTTATAATGACAAATTCAACCTAAATTACAAGGGTCATAAAGTTTTGGTGCTGTGGATATAAAATTTTGACCTTTTAGATGTAAAAGTTACATTTCATAAGCTATCATCTGAATGCAAACAACCCCTCATACCCACTGTCACTACATACTCACCATCACTAAAACCGGACAATGAGCCTGCCCTACTGTGCTACCTTGGCAAGGGGAGGAGCCATTTCTAAGACCTCCTTTCCTCCCTGTGGCACAGGTGTGAGGCCACTGTGTGCATCATGCTTGTGTGTAGCAGTCAGGTCTCACACGTGCTCAATTTTTCTTTTGTTGCAGGCTACCTTTCTCTGACAGGCGGGCCTGGAACTCAAGAGATCCATGTGCTTTGCCTCCTAGTGTGGAAATTAAAAGCATAGACCACCATGCCAAGCCCCCCACCTTATATTTTGAGACGGGGGCTCTCACTGAATCTACAGTTCACCGAGTCACCTAGTCTGGCTCCCTTGTCCTGCTGTGTCCACAGGCCTACCCTGTAATAGCTAGCTTCTGACATGTGTGCCGGGGAGGTCTCCATGCTTGTGTAGCAAGGTCTTTGCTGACTCAGCTGTCTCCCTAGCCTGTTTTGTTCAGTGTTCTATTTGGAAATCTAAACTGGGGCCTAGCACTTAGTAGGTACTTGTAAGTGTGTTAGCTAAATTAATAAGCATTTCACACAGCATTTCCCACAAGTGAGACTACTCCCACTTCAATCACTTCCCCAGCCGATACCAAGTCCAGATGCACCTCAGCTCCTAGCTGCTCTGTTGACCACTGGGGTCATCCTCACCATGGAAGGAAAGAAAAGAGCCAGGAACTAATGACACGCTCAATGGAGATTGGTTGAAAAGTATGCCTTGGTGGTGGGGAAGCTGTAATTAACCCAAGAAGCTTTAAAGTCAGTGGAGGCTCAGGAATGACTGTAGCTAGGCTCAGCTCCAATGGAAATTCCCCAGAACCACAAAGGAAGCCAGATCAAGTAACCATGAGCAACTCAGATGCCCTAGGCGTGGCTAACAGTTACTGCAGCAGAGACTTAACAACCCATGACTCAGAGGGATTTCCAACTTGGGAAAATTGTTACCTGATCTTGTAATAATGATCAGAATTACATTATTTTAGCTGAGGTAGCTGGCGCAAGCCTGTAATTGCAGCTACTTAGGAGGCTGAGGTAGAGGAGCCCAGAGGCAAAGCCTACCTGGGCTACAGAAGGAGTTCAAGGCCAACCCAGGCAATTGTGAATCCACCTCAAAACAGAAAAGGAGTCAGGCAGACATGCCGATGCCTACCTACAACAGGAGTGCAAGGTCACTCTTGGCTATGTGTGAGGCCAGTCTAGGCTGTATAAGACACTGCTTCAAAATAACCAACAAATTTAAAAAGTATACAAAGTGCTTGCCTAG
>NW_021608440.1:0-1010 GCF_004785775.1 Grammomys surdaster | reverse complement strand
ACATAGCTTCCAATCACTAACCCTGGAGTCACCATCACACACACACAAAAACAGACCTGATGGTGACAGGGTGAGTGATTTTGTGTTTTGCCAACATGTATTTATTAATGTTGTATAAATGAAAGCAGACAAGATTGATAGATATATACTTTGGGGGCTTGATCCTGATCCAAGGAATATGGAATTTCTAACTTTGGAGATATGTCCAATGCACTTTCAGAGATAAATCAGTTCAGATGATTGAGACACAGGCTATTGGCTGTAGCTCTGTGTCATGTTACATATCACAGCAGCTAACATTGTACATAGCAGCCAGGTCAAAGATTATTGTATTAATGCCATTTTCTCTGATAGGTAACCGTCTCATCTTTTTGAAAGTCAATGAAGGTATATGTTTTTTCAATGATGTTTCTTTTTATTCCTTTTTTAAAAATTAATTAATTTTTTTATATTTCAAAGTTCCCTCCTTCCCTGGTCCCTCTCCTCTGAGTTCTTCTCGCCATCTCCTTTCTCACTTCCTCTGAAAGGGTGCTCGCCCACCCACCCACCCACCCACCAGAACCTAACCTCCACCAGCATCACTTTTCCCTGGGGCATTAAGTGTCTAAAGGGTTAAGTGCATTCTCTCTCTTTTTAAACAGTCAAGACAATCCTGTACTACATACATACCTGGGGCCATTAAGCAACCTCTGTGTGCTTCTTGGTTTTTGGCTTATACTCTGTAAGCTCTGAAGTGTCTAGGTTAGTTGACACTGTTTTTCTTCCAATGAGTTTGCCATTCTCTTTATCTCCTTAAGTTCTTTCTGACACTTCTATATGGAACATTTCATCCTAAAACAATTATATATATATATATATATATATATATATATATATATATATATATACATATGTATATATGGTATATGTATGAATATATATTAATAATTCCAATATACATATATAAATTATTCTTCTCAGCACTTCATGGTATTTTCTCCAAAATTGACCACATAATCTATCACAAGGCA
>NW_021608439.1:0-1367 GCF_004785775.1 Grammomys surdaster | reverse complement strand
GTCAAACTGCCCCGTCCCGCGGGGCAGCTTTTGTCGCAGGGTCCCTCGGAGAAGGCGAGCCTAATGGGAAGAAACAGGGGAGAAAGAGGCGCGAGACCAAGCAAGGAGAAAGAAGGCACAGAGCCAGCTGATTCTTGTCAAGGTCTCACTTTATTGCGGAAGCTGCTACAAGATATACTGTGGGGAATGGAAGGAGGGGGTGACCTCTTGGAGCATGTGGCAAGGGTTTAGGGAACTGGGTTAGGGAACTTGTGGTTGGGTGGGGAATGGAAAACTAAAATTAGGTAAGGGAACATTTGGGTAAGGGGCTTGAGTAAGGGGTTGGGTAAGGGGACAAGCTGAACTCTCCGTGGTTAGCCGGAAGCCCTGTGCAAGCATGCTGAGAACAAGGAAGTGATTGTTGTTCTCACGGTGGCAGAGGGCAGGCTGCCCAAGCCAAGTGTTTTTAGCTCCAGGGTATATTTTCCTGGCCCCCGACAGGTCCCCCTTCTGTGACTAAGAATAAAAAAAGAAGGCAACTTTGTCCCAAATCCCTGTCTTAGGCTAGCCAGTGTGAGTCCACAGCCGACACTCAAAGGACGATGTTTTAGAGAGGACAGGGCGGCACCCGCTGCTTGGCACCTCTGTCGGCTGAGGTGGGCGCATCCAAACCGCGGCCCCTGGCCTCTCAAGGAAGTTACATACATGTGGCACCGGCATAATCCCGTCCTGGGGATTAAGGGCTGCTGGCCTCAACCACCGTTTTGGGGGGTTGCTCATCTCCGTGCAATGGGTCTAAGCCCAGGAGGTGCAAGAGCCAAACCCGAAAGGCACAAAGGCCATGGTGGGGAGGGTTGCCGATCTGGCCTTTGAAGGTCGCAGACCACCACAGAAATTGTTGGTCGAAGTCACGGGGGTAATTTTGTCTTTGGGGGCCAATTCATACCCTGAGGCAGAACACTAAGGGCTTTGTGAATGGCAGGGCCGATGGCCCCACGGGAGAGAGCCAGTCCCCAGCTAAGGTGGAGAACTGGAGGCCTGAGGGTCTGGGGGTTTCAGGAGCGGCATCATCATCAGGGAGGGGTGGAGGGCCCAGGGATCCAAGGGAACCCAGGGCAGCATCATCATAGGGATCTTCAATGGCCTGCTTGTCAATCCGATGATAATGTACCTGTGGAAGTCTTAAAGATGCATCAACACGGGATTTTATCAAGGTGGTTAATCTTTTAAAAGCCCATGGGCCAAATGAAAGTAAAAATAGCAGACCCAGAAGGGGCCCAAGAAGACTTGGAAGCAGGGTCGTAACCCAAGGTGGGAAGGAGAACCAATTTTTATACCAGACCTCTTGTTGTTCTCTTTGTTTCTTTCTTTCTTCCAAACTGGACTTA
>NW_021608438.1:0-2652 GCF_004785775.1 Grammomys surdaster | reverse complement strand
CCCCCTTGGTGAAGGAAAAGCAGATGAGTGATTTTTCCAGATTAGTGATGCTAATCTCTAGCTGTTTGATGTCCTTGTCAATGGCCTGTCAAGGTTCTTTGTAGTGCAAGTCCAGAGGCCAGCCTCAGGATCAGAACCTCCAACAGCAAACACCACAGCTGGCTCATTTTTATCTGGAAAGGAATTCTCAGGTTGATCTCCCTTCCCTGGATCTCAATTGTTATCCATTTTATCTACAATTGGGTCTGGCTTTGTGGAGGTATCTATTTGTTTCACCAATCTATCTGGCAGCTGTCTAGCCATGCCTTGTTTGGTATCAAACAGACATATTGATCCTCAGCCCCATGGAAGAACAGATCTGAGTTGTTCCATTTAAAGGTAAGATGGGCCTTCCACATAACTGTGGCATAATAATTTTTTTGTCTCAGGGTGTGAGAGGCAATCAGCACCAGATTTGCCATGAGTGTCCAGATTTAGAAAATTGAAGACAACAAACCATGATGGAGAGGATTTTTTGGAGACTCCTTCTGGAGGAATAACTCCTACTCTTTTTTGTTTGTTTTTTTCTTATTTGTATGTTTTTTTTTTATTTATTTTGTTTTTTTCTCTTTTGTTTTTTAAAAGTCATTTTTTTTAGAGTTCCTTGCCTAACCAGGACAGAAGCACCGGTAGCTGATCCTTCCATACTCAGAGAGTTATGAAAATATTATTTTAAAGTTACACAATATCTTTTTTCACAATATCTTGTCCTTGAGGATTGTCAGGAATCCCAGTAAAATGAGTAATAGTAAATTGTCAACAAAATGTCTCAAATTTCTGACTGTAATAGTCATTCCATTATCTATCTTAATCCAATATGGAACATCAAGAATAGAATGATAATGTAGGCAATAACTAATTACATTTTTTTTGTTGCTTCTTCTGTTAAAGCAGTCCCAAATAGAAGGCCTGAAAGGGTATCAAGTTTTACTTTTCCGAAACCAGAAATGAGTAACATCTACTTGCCACAATTGATGAGGTATAAGTCCTCAAAGATTAACACCATTATGAAAAAATTGAGGATATTCAGAACAAGTTTTGAAATTTGACCTGCACACTCTCTGAAAATACCAAATTATTGTCTCAAGCTATTATTATTTTGATGATATAAAGAATTAGATTGTATTGCCAGTTGTTTCTATAAGGCTTATAATTTGCTTGGTATACAAATATGCCATGGCATTGCCCTGGGGTCCAGGCAATACAGTATGAGCTCCTAAATGTCTTATAAAGTTAGAGAAAAGTTCATGTTTCTTAAATTAAGTTGGATTTGTAGAAGTTGAGAATTAGGAATATTTATAAAAGGAACAACTTCAAGCATTTACAAACCATGAGCTATATATTGGCTATAAGTATACAAATTGGAAGCTTGATGTTTCAGCATTTCTTTTTTGTTTGTTTGTTTGTTTGTTCATTTTTTGAGACAAGGTTTCTCTGTGTAGCTCCGGATGTCTTGGAACTCACTCTGTAGACTACACTGGCCTCGAAATCAGAAATCTGCCTGCCTGTGCCTCCCAAGTGCTGGGATTAAAGGTGTGCACCACCACTGCCCAGCTTTTCAGCATTTCAAACAGTGGCTACAGCATGTAATTCAATTATTTGTGCTGAATCGGGGGAAACTTAAGAATATGAACATGTGATTTAATTTTATATACTGTCTTCCCATTAGGTGAGCTGTCTGTAAATATTTTCTGCCTTTCAATGTTTTCTGGAGCAACAAGCAGTTCCCAAAAATTTAAAGCTCATTGTATGAGCTGAAGGCTTGCATTAAAACTCCTTCAGAGAGACCAACTAGTAAAATACCATATGATGAATAATATGCAATGAAAGATTCAAATGTTTAACTTCTTGTATTAAAGCAACAACAAATTTTTTGTAAATGTGAGGCTGTTAGCCATTCCTTGAGGCAAAACTTTCTAGTGATATCACCACTTCATGGGCTCTCAAAAATTACAAGCATACTCACTGAATGTAACCCTCTCACCTTCACCAGGATGTAAAGGAAAGATATAAAAACACTCTTCTAAATCTATAATAATTCTATATGCATTTCCTGGAATGGAAGCTTGATTAGTTAAGTTAGGCTGTACTGCCCCACAAGTTTCATAAATCTTAAGTTTGAACTTTGTTTTGCATTAATTGAATAACCAATCCCTTGTGGCTGAGTGAGAGTATCAGATAAAGGCCTAGTTGAAGACCAATTCTGTCCTTTTTTTACACTTTGAGCAATTCTTTTCTTAGCAGGCACAGCTATGCCATGGAGGGAAGCAGGCATATTTTTAATTTCTCCGGCTTAATCATTATCTATAACTCCTGGACCATAATCAGTCTTTGTGAATGTCTTTGGGTCTGAGGCTGACCTTTTCACCCCAAGGAAGATACAAGGCAATAAATACAAATTCCAGAATACACCTTTTTAGAAGCTAGTCAAAGTGACCATGACAAAAGGAATGTCACACCAGCTTCTTCTGAGCCCATTCAGAGTTTTGTCTTAACTCAAATGTGAAAGTTCTTAATCTGGGCCTATTTCTCGAGGCCTGAACCAACAATTATCCTTCCTTCACTGAGGACAGATCACAGGGGATTGATTCTGCTGTCTGTCTATGTCTCTAT
>NW_021608437.1:0-2614 GCF_004785775.1 Grammomys surdaster | reverse complement strand
ACAGGGACAGTTTCCTTCCTGTCCTTTATTGCTGTCTTCTTACTTGGTGGGGGGGGGAAGGAGTAACTAACACTAAAGGCTGTTTGAAAAAGTTATTAGGGGCCTATTAATAAAGAAGTTTCTTTAAAATGTGTGTGTGTGTGTGTGTGTGTGTGTGTGTGTGTGTGTGTGTGTTCCACATATGGACCAGAGGAAGGCACTGCTGTCCTTCTGAGCCTCACTTTGGGTGTCTTAGTCAGTGTTCTACTGCTATGAAGAGACACCATTGTAGCTGGTCTTCGTTACTTTGTGGGTTCTTCTTTTTCCCACCCTCTATCCCCAATTTCACTCCCTAATATGACATAGGATGGAAAGAAGGATAGAGGGGGAAAGAGTGATGGTGATCCTTGAAACTAATTTCTTTTTTCTTGTTACTTCTCTGAGTACCTACAAACTGCAACCAACCGCCCTGAACGATCAACAACCACCAACGATCCCACCTATCAGGGCCCTAGCATTTACATAACCTCTCAAAAGTTCCCAGAATTCCAAATGTCACCCAATCTCACAAACTATAAGCAGCTAACAAAACTATGCCTCTGCTACAGCAAGAGGAAAATCATAGTCAGCTGCTATGAGGCAGCCCCATATCTCCACAGGTGGGTCTAAAGTGAAAACATATTCTTATATTTCTAAAGGCAGTCCTATAAGAATTGTACCAGACTTCTCAACAAAGACTATAAAAGCCAGAAGATCCTACACTGATATCGTACAGATCCTAAGAGAACAAAAATGCCAGCCCAGACTACTATATCCACCAAAACTCCCAATCACTATAGATGGAGAAACCAAGATATTCCATGACAAAACCAAAATTTCACAATATCTTCCCATAAACCCAGCACTTCAAAAGATAACTGATGGAAAATGCCAACATAAGGAAGGAAACTACAACCTAGAAAAAGCAAGGAAGTAATCTTCCAACAACCCCAAAAGGAGATAGCTACACAAACATAATTCCACCTCTAATAACAAAAATAACAGGAAGCTACAATCATTTTTCCTTAATATCTCTTAACATCAACAGACTCAATTCTCCAATAAAAAGACAGACTACCAGACTGGATACACATTCAGGGCCCAGAATTTTGCTGCATACAGGAAACACACCTCAGTGACAAAGACAGACACTACCTCAGAATAAAAGGGTGGAAAACAATTTTTCAAGCAAATGGTCCCAAGAAACAAGCTGGAGTAGCCATTCTAATATCAAATAAAATCGACTTTCAACCAAAAGTAATCAAAAAAGATAAGGAAGGACACTTTATACTCATCAAAAGAAAAATCTACCAAGATGAACTCTCAATTCTGAACATCTATGGTCCAAATGCAAAGGCACCTACATACATAAAAGAAACTTTACTAAAGCTCAAAACACACATTGCACCTCACACAATACTAGTAGGGGATTTCAACACCCCACTCTCAGCAATAGACAGATAATGGAAACAGAAACTAAACAGAGACACATTGAAATTAACAGAAGTTATGAACCAAATGGATTTAACAGATATCTATAGAACATTTCATCCTAAAACAAAAGAATATACCTTTTTCTCAGCACCTCATGGTACCTTCTCCAAAATAGACCATATAATTGGTCACAACACAGGCCTCAACAGGTACAAAAAGACTGAAATAGTCCCTTGCATCCTATCAGATCACCTCGGACTAAGGCTGGTCTTTAATAATGACAAAACAATGGAAAACCCACGTGCACATGGAAACTGAACAACGCTCTACTCAATGATGACTTGGTCAAGGAAGAAAGAAAGAACGAAATTAAAGACTTTTTAGAATTCAATGAAAATGAGGACACATCATACCAACACTTGTGGGACTCCATGAAAGCAGTGCTAAGAGGAAAACTCACAGCTCTAAGCGCCTACAAAAAGAAACTGGAGGGAGCATACATTAACAACTTGACAGCACACCTGAAAGCTCTAGAACAGAAAGAAGTAAATACACCCAAGAGGAGTAGATGTCAGGAAATAATCAAACTCAGAGCTGAAATCAACCAAGTAAAAACAGAAAAGAACTATACAAAATAAGAACAAAACCAGGAGCTGGTTCTTTGAGAAAATCAACAAGATAGATAGACTCTTAGCCAGAAAAACTAGAGGGCACAGAAACAGTATCCAAATTAATAAAAACAGAACTGAAAAGGGAGACATAACAACAGAAACTGAGGAAATTCAAAAAACATCAGATCCTACTACAAAGGCCTATATTCAACAAAACTGGAAAATCTGGATGAAATGAATAATTTTCTAGACAGATACCAGGTACCAAAGTTAAATCAGGAGCAAATAAACCATCTAAACAGTCCCATAACCCCTAAAGAAACAGCAGCAGTCATTAAAAGTCTCCCCACCAAAAAAAATCCAGGACCAGATGGTTTTAGTGCAGAATTCTATCAGACCTTCAAGGAAGACCTAATACCAATTCTCTTCAAACTATTCCACAAAATAGAAACAGAAGGAATACTACCCAATGTGTTCTATGAAGCTACAATCACACTCACACCTAAACCTCACAAAGACCCAACAAAGAAAGAGAAGTTCAGACCAATCTC
>NW_021608436.1:0-4327 GCF_004785775.1 Grammomys surdaster | reverse complement strand
GAGAGAAAAAAGATAAGAGTAGCCTTTCCTGTATGGGAAGATGCTAACCAAACTAGGCAACATTCACAGCTAGATTTAAAACAATTAAAAGCACTAGCCGAATCAGTACAGACTTATGGAATCAATGCCTCTTTTACTCAGGCATTAATAGAAAGACTTGTGGTCAGTGCCATGACACCAGATGACTGGTATAATACTGTTAAGGCTTGCCTGACTATGGGACAGTATCTAGATTGGAAATCTATTTTTCAAGAACTCTGTGCTTCACAGGCAAGACAAAATTTAGCTCAGGGGCATCCACAATGGAACATTGATATGCTTACAGGACAGGGACAATGGGCTATCAATCAAACGGCCTACCCTGTAGAAGTATATGAGCAAATTAATAAGGCAGCTGTAAAAGCATGGAAAAGCCTACCTAACAAAGGACAGGTTTCAGGAAACTTGACAAAAATTATCCAAGGGAATACTGAGCCATTCTCAGACTATGTGGCTAGGATGATGGAGGTGGCAGGAAGGATTTTTGAAGATCCTGAGACGGCCATGCCTCTCATAGAACAACTAATTTTTGAACAGTGTACTAGAGAATGCAGAAATGCTATTACACCTTGGAAAGGAAAAGGACTAAATGCATGGATGAAGGCTTGTAGAGAAATAGGAGGACCTCTATCTAATGCTGGATTGGCAGCTGCTGTTTTAGCGGCTCAGAGGACCTCTAATGTTAAATGTTTCAGGTGTGGAAAACTGGGACACATACAAAGACAATGTAGAGCACCTGGCACTACTAATAACAATCGTCCAAAGGTGCCTGGAATGTGTCCTAGGTGTAATGTGCTATTGTAGCGATAGTGTTGCAAAGATTTTCAGAGCCTATAAACATAATTTCAGATTCACATTATGTTGTAGGAGCTGTTAAACAATTAGAAGTGGCTGATTTCATCCACCCTAAAAGCATGGTTGCTGAGATATTTAAAGATATTCAACACCATATTCGCAATAGGTGTCACCCATTTTTTATTCAACACATGAGAGCACATTCATTGCTTCCTGGGCCTATGTCTCAGGCTAATGCTATTGCTGATAAAGCCACTAAAAACCTATATTGGGTAAGCTCGCCATTAGAAGGTGCAGTTGAATTCCATAAACTCTATCATGTACCAGCTAATACCCTAAGATTAAAGTTTCATTTAACTCGTGCAGAAGCGCGAGATATTGTTCTGAAATGTACCTCCTGTGCAGAATTCAGACCCTCTCCATCTATAGGGGTCAATCCCAGAGGTCTGCAACCTCTTCATATCTGGCAAATGGATGTTACACATTGCAATGCCTTTGGAAAACAAAAATTTATTCATGTATCTGTGGATACATGCTCTGGCATCATTCATGCCACCCCCCTTGCGGGAGAAAAAGTGTCACATGTTATTACTCATTGTCTTGAAGCCTGGGCTGCTTGGGGCAAGCCCCTTCAGCTGAAGACTGATAATGCACCAGCTTATACATCTAAAACTTTTCAACAGTTTTGTCTGAGGCTTGGTGTCCGTCATATAACTGGCTTGCCATATAATCCTCAGGCACAAGGGATTGTGGAACGTGCCAATAGCACGTTGAAAACTTATTTACAAAAACAAAAGGGAGGAATAGGCCCCAACATGGGACCTAAGACATCTATCTCCCTAGCCCTATTTACCTTAAATTTTTAAAATCTGGATTCTGATGGACAATCTGCTGCTGACAGACATGTGGCTCCAAGTCCTCAAAAAGAATATGTTAAATGGAAAGATATCTTAACTAACCAATGGAAGGGCCCGGATCCAGTTTTAGTGAGATCCCGGGGAGCTATCTGTTTTTCCCACAGGATCAAGAAAATCCAATCTGGATACCAAGCCGACTGACCAGAACTGTGAAAGAGGACTCACCAACCCCTGAAGAAAATGCTAAAGATCCTGCTGATGATCTGCCTGCTTGAGAGAGTGATAAGTATACCATTGTGGGCTGTGGTAAGATCATGGCCAGTTCCCATCCCAGTACATTCCCACTCTAAAGTACTGCCAATGTTTACATCATTGAGCTGTCAGCTGGAGGCACCATGTGCCATACCTTTAAACAAGAGACTGTCAAGTATAATGCATCAACATTTAGATTAAATGATACCTTGTGTTTCACCATAACAAACAGGGCAGAGACCCCATGCGTTGTACTTCGCAATGCTACATTGGGACACTGGATTGATCCACTTGGAGATTCCCAAATAGGCACTGGTGTCCTGCTTGAGGTACTCAATAACATAGTGGCAGGACAATCTGAGGCCAGTGGAGATACATCTAATAAAAAACAGTCCCCTGTGAATATTACTACATTATTGCTAAAAAGTAAGGTAACCATACTTGAACGATCGTATTGGCAAACCAATAATGCCACTAATGTCAGAGTGTGGCCATAGTGCCCTCCAGATCAGTCATTTCCACCAGTGTTTACGCACTGCCAATCTAAAAGGATGCCTAAGGTAGAAGTATCTCGAGGCTTCACCTTATCGCCACCTCTAAAAAGGATGGCTATGACAGGAAATAAAACAGGGAAGGTAAACGAATGGCCATTTTATCAATGGGTGTTGACAAATTTAGCAGGGGCTGCTACCAGTTTATCAGCCTTTGCAACTCTAGGTGAGTCACAACATGACATTTGGAATGTATCAGCAACCAGAACTGATACTACACCAGTGACATTGAATGATATTAAATATAATAACTTGTTGGCAAATTATTCAGCCAAAAGGGCAGCAGTTTGTGTTTCGGCTCCCTTCTTTTTTATTTTAGCAGAATTTATAAATAAAAGCATCATATTAGATTGTGCGAATGTCACCTGCCATTTGACAGAATGCTGGAATGGGTCCGCATCTTTAGCACTGCTGGTGTGGGTTCCGACCTTTGTCCCTATACCGGTGGATGGCGATCCCGATAAATTTCCAATAATCTCCTTAATTAGAGAAAAGAGAGATTTTGGCATCACGGCGGCCATTGTGACGGCCGTTGCAATGTCGGCTGCTGCAGCGGTGACTGCGGGTATTGCCCTAGCCAATCAAGTCCAAGCAGCAGAAACAATAAATAATATAGTGAATGCCTCGGCAGATGCTATGGTAAAACAGCATAAAATGAATAGCCATTTGATTTCTGGGATACTGCTTGCTAATCAGCGAATAGATCTATTACAAAGCAAAATGGAAGAAATTGCTGATATTCTTCAAGTAAGCTGTGTAAGTCATACTAAACACATGTGTATCACACCCTTGAAATATAACAATGAGTCTTTTACAGAAAGTACTAAATTATCTAATTTTTTACAAGGAAATTGGTCACAACAGGCTGAGGAGCTACAAGAAGAACTCCTGCTCACGATTGCTGTTTTGAATGGGACCAGAATAAACCCGATTGATGTTGAAGACTTCGCTTCCTGGCTCACGTCCGCCTTCTCCCTTTTTAAGGAGTGGGTGGGGGTAGGAATGTTTGGCTGTATGATCTTTGGGGGGGTGCTGATCACACTCTGGTTGCTCTGCAAATTTAAAAAACAACATTGTAGAGATAAAATACTTATCACTCAAGCACTGCTTTCCTTAGAGCAGGGAACATCCCCTCAAGCTTGGTTGAATATGCTTAAACAATGAGACACTATCATTCAATGGGATACCCTGAGGGCTCGTGTTCCCATTGCACCAGGAATCCTGAGTGGTAGTCCTCCACACTTCCCAGGGCTCGGGTTCCCATTGCACGGGACATAAGTGTGGAGGGTCTCACAACTGTTTAACTGCCTTGAACGCCTTACTGCTAGAACAGTGGGCTTGATCGGCGAAATAACAGTTGGAAAATTGTTGCAGCAATTTAATAAAAAAGGGGCAGATGTTAGGAGCCGCATCCGCCATCGGAACATGGCGCCGGTTTCCTGCTTCCTGGTTCTTCTTGCGAGCCTTGCTTGAATGTGCGCCTGTGCAAGGCGCGAAAATCAGTATGCTAATTTGGCGACATCATAAGAGCCAATGAGTGTGCGGCACATCTCCTAAAGCGCTATATAAGCCACTAGCTTTTGGGGCTTGGGGTCCCTCGCCTCACTACCATCTAAGAGAGCTGTAACACTAAAAGAGCTGTAATAAAAATGCTGCCAGAAGAATCCTGAAGCGTGGCGTTCTCCTTTTCGGCGAGGCGGCGCCCCGCATGTAAGGACTAGCATAAAATATTAGATGTCTCCAGGAGCTCTGCTGGGGGTCTAGTTGGTTGATATTATTGTTCTTACTAAACCACCAACTAAAGAGTACACATGGAGGGAACTATGACTCCAG
>NW_021608435.1:0-1025 GCF_004785775.1 Grammomys surdaster | reverse complement strand
ACCTGGTATCTGTCTAGGAAATTGTCCATTTCATCCAGGTTTTCCAGTTTTGTTGAGTATAGGCCTTTGTAGTAGGATCTGATGATTTTTTGAATTTCTTCAGTTTCTGTTGTTATGTCTCCCTTTTCAGTTCTGATTTTATTAATTTGGATACTGTCTCTGTGCCCTCTGGTTAATCTGGCTAAGGGTTTATCTATCTTGTTGATTTTCTCAAAGAACCAACTCCTGGTTTTATTGATATTTTGTATTGTTCTTTCTGTTTCTATTTGGTTGATTTCAGCCCTGAGTTTGATTATTTCCTGCCTTCTACTCCTCCTGGGTGTATTTGCTTCTTTTTGTTCTAGAGCTTTTAGTTGTGCAGTCAACTTGTTAGTGTGTGCTCTTTCCAGTTTCTTTTTGTAGGCACTTAGAGCTATGAGCTTTCTTCTTACCACTGCCTTCATGGAGTTCAACATTTCAATTGGAGAAAGCAAAAGTGTCTGCTTCCCTTCTTGCTCCTGACCAAGCTGCAGGTTCAGCCTCTCCTCTAAGAAGCACTTAGAAATATAATGTTGGGCCCAGGGTCTCTGTGGAGGTATTGCTTCCCAGAACTCACAACCTTAAAAGGATAAGATGAGGGTGACATTGCAGATGTCAGACTGACACCAAAGTGTTTGGAGCAATGAGTACCTCTTGTTCATGGATCCCTCTGTGACATAGATCAAGCGGTCTCTCAGTTCGTTTCTTTCCTAGGTACTGAGCTCCAGCTCTTTGGTCAGACTCTTTTCCTCCTTCTTAGTGTGTTTCTTACTTAGGACACTTGCAGGGGATGATGACTGTCTCCCAGCCTCTGTAGGCAGAAGAACATAAGTAAATTGCCACAAGAGAATGCAGAGAGTGTAGAGAGAACACCCTGTGCTTAAAGAGAAGGAGAGCATGCCTGGAAACCAGTGACACCACAAACAGTTTGGTCCAGGCATTAGATGCCTCCTAAGTGAATCTCAGCTATAATCATTCTATAGAGACCAGGAGAGAAATGCAGCCAG
>NW_021608434.1:0-3426 GCF_004785775.1 Grammomys surdaster | reverse complement strand
TCTCTTGCTAGACCCTGGCCTGCGGACCGGAGCAGCAGAACCGGCCGGCCTTTACAAAGTAGCAGAACCTGATGGCCGTTACAAAAGAAACGGCAGTTACAAAGTGGCGCCCAGACGTGCGGCAGCAAGAACCAGAGACCCAGTGAGGGACAAGTTTTGGGGGCTGGGGAGGTGGCTTAGCAGTTAGGAGTACTCAGTCTTACAGAGGATCCAGGTTTGGCTCCAACCACCCTCATGTCTGCTTAACAACCTTTATCTGCAACTCCAGTTCCTGGGGGTCTGACACTCTCTTCTGGCCCCTGAGGCCCTGCGTGCATATGGTACATAGACATATATGCAGGCAAAACACTTATATACATACGGAAGTATTTTGTTTGCTACAAAAGACCCTTGTACCTATGAGGTAAGATAGAGGACAATAAAATTAATATCTATTGAGATCCATGATAATTCTGGAAAAAGAGGCTTGGGGTATTTTTGATGGGGACTATTGATTCAGCTGCACCCCTAGGGCGTTGTGCCGATCCCATTACCTGGAAGGGGGACTCGCCTGTCTGGGTGGATCAGTGGTCCCTAACCACCGAAAAGTTACAAGCTGCTCAATTGCTAGTGCAGGAGCAATTACAGGCAGGACATTTAGAAGAGAGTAACTCTCCCTGGAATACCCCAATATTTGTTATTAGGAAAAGGTCAGGAAAGTGGAGATTGTTGCAAGACTTGAGGGCGGTTAATGCAACCATGATTCTGATGGGAGCCTTACAACCTGGGCTGCCCACACCAGTGGCCATACCTTTAGGCTATTATAAAATAGTTATAGATTTAAAAGACTGTTTCTTTACTATCCCTTTGCATCCTAATGATAGAAAGCGCTTTGCTTTTAGTGTTCCCGCTATAAACTTTAAAGAACCTATGAAAAGATATCAATGGAAGGTCTTGCCTCAGGGTATGGCTAACAGTCCTACCTTGTGCCAAAAGTTTGTGGCTTCCGCCATAGAGGGTGTTAGAACCATGTGGAAGCAAATCTACATAATTCATTTCATGGATGATATTTTAATAGCAGGAAAAGATGGAAAACAGGTACTCCAGTGCTTTGATGATCTTAAAACAGCTTTACAGACTGCAGGGTTACAAATAGCACCAGAAAAGGTACAATTACAAGATCCATATACTTATTTAGGATTTCAGATTAATGGTCCACGTACTATTAACAGTAAGGCCACCTTGAGGACTGATTCCCTTAAGACACTTAATGATTTTCAAAAACTGTTGGGAGACATTAATTGGCTACGACCACATTTGAAACTTACGACAGGAGAGTTGAAACCTTTGTTTGACATTCTCAAAGGAGATTCTGACCCTAAGTCTGGCAGGGTTCTAACACAGGAGGGTAGAAAAGCCTTACAGAAGGTTGAGAGTGCTATTTCATCTCAATTTGTAACTCATATTAATTATTCTAAGCCTTTATATTTTCTTATTTTTAACACTAAATTAACTCCTACTGCAGTTTTTTGGCAGACTGCACCTATATTATGGGTTCATCTTCCCTCATCCCCTAAAAAAGTTCTTTATCCATACTATGCAGCTGTAGCAGATATGATTATATTAGGCAGAGATAACAGTCGAAAATATTTTGGAAAAGACCCTGATGTCATAGTACAACCATATACAAGACATCAGGTTAATTGGCTTATGCAGAGTTCTGAAGTTTGGCCTATAGCATGTGCTTCGTTTGCTGGTCAACTAGATAACCATTATCCGCCAGACAAATTAGTTCAATTTTGCAATCGCCATGCATTTGTTTTTCCATCTCGTACTGCACATGCACCTATAAAGGAAGCATTGCTAGTTTTCACTGATGGTTCCTCATCAGGAACAGCTGCTTATGCCTTTAAGGATCAAGTAATTTCCTTTGCTACATCATCTGTGTCAGCTCAATTGGTTGAATTACATGCTGTTATTGCTGTGTTTCAAACATTTCCAAATCAAACCATTAATATTTACACAGATAGCTCATATATAGCTCAATCTATTCCTCTGCTAGAAACTGCTGCACAAATAAAGCATTCCTCAGAAGCAGCCGATTTGTTTTTACAGTGCCAACAATTAATTTTGAGAAGAAAGTGTAAATTCTTTATAGGACACCTGAGAGCCCACACTGGGCTACCAGGTCCTCTCACTGAAGGAAACACCAAGGCAGATCTAGCCACTCGTGTAGCCGCAGTGACTTTATCAGATCCGCCATCTAACTTGGATCAGGCCATAAAGGCTCATGAATTACATCACCTAAATTCTAAAACTTTAAAAGTCATGTTTAAAATTACCAGGGAACAAGCTAGACAAATTGTCAAACAATGTCAATCGTGTGTTACATGTCTACCAGTTCCTCATTTGGGTGTGAATCCAAAGGGACTAATACCAAACAGTCTCTGGCAAATGGATGTTACCCATTATAATGAATTTGGTAATCAAAAATATATACATGTATGTATAGATGCATACAGTGGTTTCATTTACGCGACATTACAAACTGGAGAAGCAAGCAAACATGTGATCAACCATATGCTTGCTACAATTGCTGTATTGGGTGTGCCAAAACAGATCAAGACTGACAATGGCCCAGGTTATACAAGCTCCAGTTTCCGCAAATTTTGTGAAAAATTGGGAATACTACATAAAACAGGTATTCCATATAATCCACAGGGCCAAGGTATGGTAGAAAGGGCACATCAAACTATTAAATGTCAATTTGAAAAAATTAAAAATGGGGAATGGTATCCTACCAAGGGATCCCCTAGGAATATCCTTCATCACACGCTCTTTATTTTAAATTTTTTAACTTTGGATTCTGAAGGAAAATCTGCTGCAGATAGATTCTGGCATCCTAATACTAAAAAGAATTTTGCAACAGTCCTCTGGAAAGACCCATTAACTGGAACCTAGAATGGGCCAGATCCAGTGCTTATCTGGGGAAGAGGATCTGTCTGCATATATTCCCAAACGGCAGATGCCGCACGATGGCTGCCAGAGAGACTGATCAAACAAATAGACAATAATAACAAATCCAGGGAGGAGAAACCCCCTGAGAAGCGTATTTTTCCTTTACAGGAAACATGAAGATGCTTCACTGGAGCGAATCAACCAGTATACCTGACTTGGGAAGTTCTCAGTGCGGAAGAAGACATCACCACCCGCACCTCCAGGGTGGCTCTTCTCAGTGCGGAAGAAGACATCACCACCCACGCCTCCAGGGTGGCTCTATTAGACTCTTGGTTCCCTGATTTATGATTTAGTGGTACATTGTTTAAACCCTAGAGAAAACCCATTACCATAGTTACTATAGTTGTGTTTTAGGTTTGAGATTGATTGGGGCAGGAATAGAGATTTTCTTACTTGTTTTGTTAAGATCAAAGCTATGATCAGTTCTGT
>NW_021608433.1:0-7508 GCF_004785775.1 Grammomys surdaster | reverse complement strand
TCTCCTGTCTCCTAGCTCCTCCTCTTCCTTTTCCTCCTCTCCTCCTTACTCCTCCTCTTCCTCTCCTAACTCCTCCCACCTTAGCTCCTCCTACACTTCCTACTGGGGAAAGCAAAGAACCTGACATAGCCCTTCTCAATGGCCCTTTCCTGTTTGGGTGTTCACCATACTCAAAGTTGCTGGCCCATCTCTCACACAAGGAATGTGTGTACATTCTCCTTTCTAGAATTCTCTTCCAGCCTGTGCCTGAGTTGTAGCACAGATATTTTTCATGACGCTTTCTTGACTCTATCCCGCATACAACCTTTCTTGACCTCTTAGGTGTGCTCTTTTTAGGTGGTCCTAAAGACAACAAGGAAGACCCTGTGCAAAGCATGAAAGGAAGGGTTAACTGAATGTGGGTTTGTTATCCTGAAGTCTGTGCACAATTGTAAAGAAGTACTACTTCAGAGTGGTGCCATCCCATCTTAGACTTAAAACGGCTGAGGCAGCCATGCTGTCTCACCTTTGTATCCCATGGGCCACCTTGCAGTTCTGTGGCCAAGAAAATTTTGTTTCAGGGTTATTTCAGAATATTATGGTTTTCTGCACTTCCACACACACACACACACACACACACACACACACCTGTCCTTCACATAGCATCTCCCCAGAGAAGCCTTCCACCTTCATTCCCATAATAAGGTCAGTTTCCCTGTGACCAGTCAGCAAATGCAGACAAGAAAGCTCTGTGCTAAAAAAAGAGATTTTTTTTTTAAAAGTTAGTCTAAAAAAGAGGGGAGAGAAAGAGGTGAAGGGTGAGAGAGTTAAAATGAACTGAAACCTGGAGAAGGCAGAGCAAGCCTATGGTCATTTTCCATAGGCTAGAGAGGGGGCTTCCAGAAGCCTCTATTGTTACTGCACCTGCCAGAGTCACCACAAAGCAATCTTGGTTTTTAATGAAGGAAATGAGCAGTCGTTTTATATCTGATCTAGTCCCATTGACCTCAGTGTGGGCACACCTAGAAAAATCCCACTGCATGAAAGAAACCAGCCACCGTTACCTTTATCTTGAAATTCTATTTACAGTCAATGAAACAGGCAGAAAGAAAAAAGTAGACTTGGAGTGCCCTGGGGAATGGGCAGTGGTTCACCACACAAATACACCACACACACACACACACACACACACACACACACGCATGCACACATGCAGGCACATGAACTCAGAGAGATCAAGGCTAGCCTGGGCTGCTTAGTGAATCTGAGGTCAGTCTGGGCTACACAGAGAGAACTTGTCTTATGAAATAAAACCTAATAAGTAAGCAGAGTAATACTTTAAGGTGCATTGTCTACTGTGTAAATTGTGTCTCAATAGATGTGTTTCTGTTGTGTTGCTGCTCTGAGTTGGGACAAAGTGACGGGAATCTTTATAAAAGCAGGAATTTGTAAAGGCATGGCTTACTTTCTCAACGAACTCACAACTGATGAGATAAAGAATAATCTATATGAAATGCTAAAGAATATGCATGCTACCCCATGTGCAGGATGATAAATTATACCAAGACAATGTCTCCCCATCCATGAGGAAACCACTCCTAACATTTTTAGTATCATATAAAAACACTAGGTGCGACTTAAAAGTCCAAGATAAAAAGTGATTAAATTAGGACAGTCCCTCTGTGTGGAAAGACGTGTCGGTGAGAATTTGGAATAACACAGGGAAATAATAGTGAATCTTTTTTGCAAATGGTCCAAGAAGATAGAAAAGGGGGTTGCCTAGGCTGAACCCAACACCATCAAGCATATCTGTGCTCAAGCTCAGAATGCTTAGACTATTAACAGAGTTAGGTGGCACTCCAGGCTGAGCAGGGATCATTTAAGAAGTACAAATGGCAGCTAAGGGCCATGTGGTTCAGATGGTGGAGTGCTTGCCTAGCCTGAGCAAAGTCCTGGGTTCCATCCCCAGCAACGAACATACCAACATGGTCACACACGACTGTAACCCAGAACTCAGGAAGTGGATTCAAATGAATTAGAAGTTCAAGGTCAGATTGGGACGATAGCTCAGTGGTAGAGCTTTTGCCTAGCTCACAGGCTTCCAAGCCCTAGGTTCAATCCTCAGTCCTGGGGGTCAGAGGGAGGGAAGGTTATCCATGGCCATAGAGAGAGTTAGAGGGCAGATTGCATGAAATGAGATCCTATCTCAAAGTTAAAATAAATAAAAGGTATATGTGGGTACATGGTACAATATTCTTGTTCCCATGATTGCCCTTTAGTTCTTAGCTCTCCTGTCCCAGAGGCAACCAGGCAAATGCTTGAAAAGTCAACAAGCACGCCTGGGCAGTAGACCTCCAGTATGCAATGGGTAGGATGGTTTGGAGAGTCAGCAACTGTCCCAGGACAGAAGGGGGCATCCTGTTTCTAACTCCCTCTTCTCCCAAGCAGTTCACCCTAAAGGATCCTAGCGCATGCCTTCCCGAGCACGAGGTCCACACTGGTATGCAGGGGCTCCTTTGATCCTGCAAGGTTTTTTTCCACTTTCCTCCCTAATCCTAAAATCGCTTTAACTGGAACTTTTTATGCATCACTGAAGATAAAAGGCTGCAGATGGCAGCGCTGGGTGAACTGGACATGGAAAATTTATCACATTAAGGCAAGACTGGTCCTGACCTGCCACTGTCAGACGGATTTTGGGGTCCGTGCTTATCCACCTGCTGAGTTTTCCCCTAAATTAACTAACTTGTCTACTTAAATATATATACAATCGACAAGTAATTTTGTTTCCTTTTGTTGTTACTTTGTTCGGGATGCTGGAGAGCAAACCTGGTGTCCAGAGCCTCCTGCATGTCAGGCAAGCACTCTACCACTGATGCACAACCCCAGCCCATGGCTCCTTGTTGTTGTTGCTTTGTTTTTTAGATTTGAATATAGCATTTAATGTTTAAAAATATGTCCATGTCCCTCAGGACTGACTGAAACACTGAACAACACAGAATAAACGAGGAGGGCTGAGTGACAGCTGAGCCCACCGACTCAATCCCGAGGCACCAAGTGCACACTGCCCATCTCGCTCACCCCGTGTGCCCACTGGCACACGCGCCATTTTCTAGGAACCTCCCAGAATCCACCCAACTTTTTATTGGTAAATTAATCCCCCTAAAACACAAATGTAGTATGTTATTTTCCTGGTAACCCCTTGGTTCACTGCTCACTGCCCTATTTCTGTTCACAGAAAGACATCCAAACACCTTTAATTTGGCACTCAAGCATTTGTGATCTGACCACAACTTGTCTTTTCTTTATCCACTGTTGATTTGTTGAGCATCTATTATGTGTTGATCTTTTATTTTTGCCTGAAACACATCTTAATCCCTGGCAGGTCTTGACCCCAGAACTAGCTGACCTCCTTCCCTGGGCTGTGCCTTTATGCACACTCCTCTATCCCTCCCTCTGACAACACAGATCCTATCCAGCCACCTCAATCAGTCATGCTACATGTACGTCAGTTCAAATACCATCTTCCACCAAGCCTTCCCACATCCTTTGGTCTAGGCCCACATCCTCAGGCCCACTTGTAGCCTTTGGGAACCTAACAGAGCATTAGGGGGTATAGCAGTTATATCCATGCCTGCCTCCACACATTTACAAAATGAGTGTGTTCCTGAAAGTGCTCTTGCCTGACCAGCCTCCCCAACCCTATCCAAGAGCCAGCTCAATCTTTCCCATCATTTAATGTTTCTTGAGCTCAGTATGTAAACTGGATATGTATCCTAGCAACAGCCTACCCATTTTCCAAGAGCTCATGTTTTAGAAACACAAGTTAGCTCCAGGAACATGCATGTGCTGGGCTGGCTGTCAGTCAGCCAGCAATACCTGTATGGGAAAGTTTTCCAAGTTGGTCCGCCTCCAGGCTCCCCCGCTGTGTTATTCCATCCAATCACAAAGGGATCCCGGGAGGAATGTATCCAAAGATACAGGGAATCAGAAAAGCATAAATCTTATCTTATCTGTGCCAACTAGTTAAAACTCACATTTGGTGTAGAAGATGCCAAGAGGGAGAGCCTCCTGTGGATTAACACAGTGGTTGTGAAAACAAGAGAAACATTTTCAGAGGGCCCTGGCAAGATGGCACCACCCATCTTAGCCTGTGACTGAGAGGCCTCAGAGTGCTTTTTGTACTTATTTCTAGGGCTTTTAGCCATGTTCAACTTCAACTCGATTTAAAGATTCTACCAGGAGAGATGGTTCAGCAAAGGATCATTTGCTGCTCTCCCAGAGGGCCTGTTTGTTTCTCTGCTCACAACCACTCCATAGCTCTAGCTCCAGGGGATCCGATGCCCTCTTTTGACCTCTGATGGTCTGGACACACATACACATGAAGAAAAACAATCCAAATTGATCTTGAAGGACAATATAACTCACCCCTGTCAGTGACTTCTTAATACACCTCGAGAGGTTTCACCTAAAAAATGAAAGGGGCACTAAATTCGACACACCGATGGCTAGTAGGAAATCTAAAGCTATTCCAAGACAATCTGGCTTTGGATCTACATCATTTTGACTGTCTATAGTCACAAAATTCTAATCAGAATCTTTAACATAGTATGGTTCCCCCACCTCCCCCCACTCCTGGGAATTTCAGTTCACACATGTATCTGTGGCTCTATCTTTGTCTTCAACAGTATAAATGTACTTTATAAAAAAACTGCCTCTATAACATCCCAGAACATATACTACGAAAGAAAGTCATTTAGGTGCAAGGAGTACCTTGTACCAATAGATGAGGTACAGTGACCCACGTATTGTCACCAGAAGGGAAAGTAAATCTTTCAGCATGTCCTGAAGCTAGGCCTGGCTCTGTGCAGGAGATATCACTTGGAGAAAAGGCAACAAGGAGCAACACACACACACACACACACACACACACACACACACACACACACGAGAGGGGGCGTTGACAAATGAGCACTTACAGTGAATATAATTACTGTGGCCTTTGGAATTAAGTGCTGAACACTGAGGAACTAAGCGCAGCAACGACAGAAAGTGTCCCCAGCACCGTGGTTACCTGAGGTTGTAAGGACAAGATTCAAATCTAAATCTGTCTTCCCCTCCCGGGAATGTCCGGAGGCATTTCTCAACTTCAGACACCATTGTCTCTTCTGCCCCCATCTGGCTAGCACAAATCCTACATTCCATCAAGGGCCGGGGCAGGAAGGAGGAGAGCACTGACTCACGCCTCCCTGGGCTTCTCCAGCAAAGGCATTTGATCTTCTGCATGAGTACAAACTTCCTTCAGGCATCCAAGATTACATCTCCAGGGAAGAGTGGGAGGCCTCCTCCCACTCGGATTCGTGTCTGCTCTCTCGGTGCCGGGAAAGGGCAGTAATGCATGGCTGGAAGATTAGAAGATGAAGATGTAAATGCCCCTAAATTATGACCAGACACTTCAAATGTCAGACAAGAGGAGGAAATGACAGAATATAGAAGTGAATCTGCTAGCGAATATATGTTACGTGCAGCCCAGGAGAGATTCGAAGAAATCCCTTACAAACATTGCAAAAATGGGATGGGAAGATGGCTGTTGGTAAAGTGTTTGCTGTACAAGAGTGAGGACCTGAATGTGAGCCTCCAAATCCTTGCAAAAAGGTAGGGCATAGGCGTTTAATCCCTGAGCCTGGGGGGCAGCAACAGAAGGTTCCCAGAGGTTCATTAGCCTGCTGCAAGCTCTAGCAAGGTTTCAAAAAGTAAGGTGGAAAGCAGAGGAGACAGAAGGCAAT
This sequence comes from Grammomys surdaster, assembly GCF_004785775.1. Lineage (NCBI taxonomy): Eukaryota > Metazoa > Chordata > Mammalia > Rodentia > Muridae > Grammomys > Grammomys surdaster. The sequence goes on along the minus strand of NW_021608433.1, from coordinate 1,746 downwards.
GGCTACCAAGTCTGCGTTCCATTCCCAGGACTCACATGGTGTGACAGGGCCAACTCTGACCTCCAAATGTGGGCCACCATGACATGTACACACACACACACACCACAAAGCTACAAGAATGGGCAAAATGCTCATCTGAGGTACAGTCATATGAAATCCACAAGTCTGGGCCCAGTTCTAAATCCTGATGACACTGTGGTCATGAGAGCTTCCCCTTGCCCCATGGATGCACCAGGCATGATGGGATGGCTGCCAGTGATGGAAAAGCTTCTCCAAGTCTGAGAGATTCAAAATGAATAGAGACAAAGAAGCAAAGCAAGACGGAGAGCTTTCGGCTTTCCATCCACGTCAGGAGTGGGCTTTGTATTCATCAGGCCCGGTTATGCACTTAATAGACAGTGTAGAGGAGATGGCAGATTAGAAAATCAGGTAGATTAAACTTGTCACTTCAGTTAGAAAGGTGTCATTGCCACCTGACCTGTGATTTTAAGTTACAAAGCATTAGAGACATTGAACAAACATTCAGTCATTACTAAAACATTTGAGAGAACACAAAGGTAGCTTCATTTATAAACTTGGCCCGTATACAAGCACTGTCTGAATATTCAGAAAGGACAGGAGGTTGATGATCAAGCATTAGAAGCACTTAAGAAAATTAAGTATGTTTGATGCATAAATGAAGTTGAAAATGTTTAAGGGATTTTAATTAAATTTGTGAGCGGGGGTCAGTATTTAAGGGAACTCAGTCTGTCCAGATGGGCTTACTTAACACGACTCTACAGACCATAAGATGGCTCTTAGTCGCTTGGCTGTATGAAAAGTCTAGCAAGAGGTCTAAATTTAGAGCAGCAGCCTGACAAATCAGCTCTTGAATTCAAAAATTAAATATCCATAACTTTAAATACAGCGGAGCCCTCTCCGAGCAGGTAGATTACAAATAAAAAAGGGCTCCCCTTTAGGCATTAGAGTTCTGGTGAGTAGGAATGCTTCCCAGAATGTGTGTGTGGCAGATATCAGTGCTGGATGTGTTTCCGACCTCTCTTCACGGTATTATCTTTCTTAAGATTTTATTTTTATTTTATGTATGGAGGTGTTTTGCCTGTGTCTCGGTTACTTTCCTAATGCAGTAATAAAATACCATGACCAAGGCAATTTATAAGAGAAACCTTTAATTTGGGGCTCATGGTAGTGTTTGTGCTATCACGGCAGGGAGCAGGGCAGTAGGCAGGTGCCTACAGCTGACCCATTGAGGTGTAAGCAGAGAAGGCTAAACGGAATGGCATGGTTCTTTGGCTCCTCAATCCCTGTTCTCGGCGACACATCTCCTCCAACAAGCACATCTCCCAGTCCTTGCCAAATAGTTCCAAGTACTTAAATATATGAGTCAGGGTGGGCTGTTCTCACTCAACCCATTGCAGCCTGTAGAGCTGTGTGTACACCACAGTGCATGTGTGGTGCCTGCAGAGGCCAGGAAAGGACATGAGATCCCTGGGGACTGGAGTTACAGGAGATTGTGAGACACTGTGTGGGTGCTGAAAACTGAACCCAGGGTCCCCTGTGAGGTTACCAGATTTTTTTTATCAGCTCGGCCATCTCTCCAGCCCCTGATCTGTCACCAGCTTCTGTTTTCTGAAATAGGATTCCAAGAAGGGTAGCTTTACAATCGGCATGGTGGTTTGAATGAGAACAGGCCCCCCTTTCCTTCTCCCTCTCCCTCTCCCTCCCCCTCCCCCTCCCCCTCCCCCT
>NW_021608432.1:0-1094 GCF_004785775.1 Grammomys surdaster | reverse complement strand
TGGGATGAAAACCTCAGACCCTTAGAGGCTAGTTAGGCTTGTGGCTTAGATCAGAGGGGTCAGGGAATGTTGACTTACAAAAGTGGGAGACAGGGCATTGCTAGCTAGTTAGCAACTGTTCTGCACTGGGTTAGAGGTGTTTCACTGGCTGTGTGTGTGTGTGTGTGTGTGTGTGTGTGTGTGATCCCCTCTTCTCAGTCCAAACTCGTGAACTTTCTCTTCACACCGTGCTCTGGGAAGCTACTGGCAAGCCACCCCTTTCAGCTGACTGGCTCTTTTGGTACTCAGAACTGTCCATTTTTTAAAAGATCATGTTCCTATTTTATAATTCAGAAGCCAGGACTCAGAGAGATGAAGTTATGTCCGTAGAAGCACTCGATGGTAAAGCCAGGATTCATTCCCAGTCTATCAGAATCCAAAGCTTGAATTCCTCCTCTCTCCTTAAGTCTGGAGCCCAGGAGAGATGAGTCCATCACAACAGTCCCTGGAGGCACCCCAGTACTTTCTTTTCTATTTTACTCTCTTGAGCCAAGACTTCATGTAATCCCAGCTGTCTGGGTCCCAAACTCAACTCTCCTACATTGGTCTCAATGTAGGAGAAGACAACGTCGAGCTTCTGATCTTCCTACCTTTACTAGGGTGCTGGGGTTATGGGTGTGCTACTGTTTCCTGTTCACATAGTGCTGGGGATCGATGTCGGGCCCCGTGCACACTATGTAAGTACTGTTTGAGTTGGGCATGGGAGAGAGGGCATCTAAGCACCAAGCTGTCCTATTATTGACCTCTAGTCTGGCCTAGAGCCAACCAGGAAGGAGCATAGGGAGGTAGGCTCCTAGGAATTTTCCAGTGAGATTTAAAGGGAAAAGCCTAAACTTTAGGAGAAATTTCCAAAAGAAATAATTCCATTATAATTCTTCCTATGGTGTGGGTCACCCCAGGACATCCCAGATCATCTCAGGCTGTGTGTGAAACAGGAAGAACTCAGACTTGAACCCGTATCTTGGAGATGTTTAAAAACTTGAGTGTGAGTTACCCTGTGCATTTTTTTCAAAGTCATTTTATTTCTGTGTATGGGAGTTTTGCCCACATGTGCA
>NW_021608431.1:0-2988 GCF_004785775.1 Grammomys surdaster | reverse complement strand
CATAGCAGACAGCATTTATAGAGTAAGTGGATTTATTGTGTTTGTACATGCTGCATGTATTTGGAATGACAATGACCACTTCAACATTGACTCGTTTGATGATGATCTTTGGAGAATGATGGAACATTTTGGCCAATGGAAAGGTAATTTTTATTCGGAAATGCCCCATGCCACTACAGCTATGCTCTCAGGAAATCGACTTGGAAATGCAGATTATGCAGGCATTCAGGGTAGTGTATGTGTCTCCAGATGGGGAGTATCATATGCCCATGTAGGACAAAACCATTACTTTCTGGCTTCATCTTTCATGGCTCACGCATTGGGTCACGTTCTGGATTTAGAGCATGATACAGATGGCTGTGTTTGTTTCAGAAGGAGCTCTTGTGTCATGAATGAATTTCCTAGTCTTCAGGATATGCTAAGCAATTGTTCCCATAGTACAATGCTTACTCTGGTCAATGACTGGGACCCTTGCTTGAGTAACAAACGTTCTTCATATAATAACATAAATTATGCAATTCCTCGTTGTGGAAATAAGATAGTGGATGACGGTGAAAATTGTGACTGTGGTTCTTTTAAAGACTGTTTGTCTGATGAGTGTTGTGGAACAAATTGTCAGTTAACTCAGGGCAGCTACTGTGCTGCAGGAGGGTGCTGTGAATCTTGTCAGGTTGCTCCCAGTGGAACAATATGCAGAGACAAACTTGGGATTTGTGATCTTCCAGAATACTGTAATGGAGTCTCAGCGCAATGTCCCCAAAATTTTTACATCATGGATGGAACTCCTTGTTCTCCACTAGCAGTTTGCATGTCAGGAAACTGTAGTGACCGTAATTTGCAGTGTCAAGCTCTTTTTGGACACAAAGTAAAGGATGCTTCACCAGAATGCTATAGAGTATTAAATTCCAGAGGTGACCGGTTTGGAAACTGTGGGCTTAGTATCAGACGTGGAGGAAGCCGACCTATCCCTTGTCAAATCGAAGATTATTTATGTGGACAGATTCACTGTGATGGTGTCAGGAATGTTCCTGGTGGAGGTGAGCACACTACCTTTCATCACATAAAAATACCAAGTTATAAAGAAGAAAACTGCTTTGGGTACGATGCACACCATGGGACAGAACTTCCAGAAATAGGCCTTGTAATGGATGGTGCAACCTGTGGCCCAGGGAAATACTGCAAAAGTCAGAGATGTGTTTTTCATCAAACTTTGAATTTTCGATGCAACCTTAGTTCATGTAACTTCAGAGGGGTGTGTAACAACAATGGCAACTGTCACTGTGTCCAAGGTTGGCAACCACCAGATTGTACAGAAAGAGGAACAGGTGGTAGTATAAACAGTGGTCCTGCAGTTACTGCTGAGAAAAGATTTAAAGCCACAGTACATGTGACTGTCAACAGGCTAATAATTCTTTTAGGTACTCGCATGCTTCTTGTCTTGGCTTCGATTATTTCTGGTGCTATTTCAAAAGCAGTATTACGTCCACAAGCGCCCCCACATCACCCCCGTTAATAAATAAATGATTTCATCCCAAACTCATTGGAGCCACGCAATGGACAAATCCATGTCAATTACCAGAAGACGTTGTCAATGAAGTCTCTTGACAGTCATGTAACCATTCACAAACCTGAGAATTCCATCTTGAAATAAAATCACTGAGGACTTAGTATTGAATCTCTATGTTTAATTTTGATGTTTATAATGATTTATTTTAACTGTCTCTCTCTCTCTCTCTCTCTCTCTCTCTCTCTCTCTCTCTCTCATCTCCTCTCTGATTATTTCTCTGTGTGTACGTGTGAGTGTAGTTTCTTGTGGAGGCCAGACTTGGATCCCCAGGAGCTGGAGTTACAGGTTGTTGTGGATCACACAGCATGGGTGGTAGGAACCAGATTCAGGGTCTCTGCAAGAGCAGCAAGCACTCTTAACTGCTGTGTCAGCTCTCTAGCCTTTTAATTCCACATAATTTACCCCTTCTTAGGTTTGTTTTGATTTAAATTTTTCTCTCTTCATGTTTTATGGTGCTAAGCAGCACAGCCAAGAACCCAGGATCTTACTCAAGCCAAGTGAAAGTCCTGCTTTCTACTTTACTGTACTCAAACATTTGATCACATTCTTTATACTTCTACATGTACAATCTATCTTTCATATTTTTTCATGAGGAGAAAATACGTATTTGTGATATCCATTTTAAAGTTTTCTAGATGCTTCTATGTCAACTTTTGGCTGCCCTAGTATATGCTTCTGTTACCACTGTCATGGTCTGTTTTCAGTTGTATTAGATCATTGTCTATTTTATTGTTAATATAAAATAAGTATAAAAAAGACATTTCTAAAGCATATGGATGCACGAGGAAAACAGTTTATTGCCTTTTTTTCTGTGTTTGTTTTTCTCTTAACGTAGCTTTCTCAAAAATAACTGAGACTGGACTACTATATTTATTTATAAGCTTTAAGGATATAAGTGAGCATTGTTCCGCTATCTAAATTTTCTAAACCAATCTGGATATTAATCTTTTTTGAGACAAAGTCGTACTGTGCCTGGAGGTGACCAACTGGTTTAGACATGACAGCCAAAATATCTTGGGGATCCTCCTGTCTCCACCTCCCCAACACTGGGATTACAAGCATGCATCCAGCATCTCAGATCTCCATGATTGCATGTCAAGTTCTTTTCTCACTGAGCCATCCATCACCAGCCCAGTTCTGGACTTTTATTTCATATCTTGAAGATATGATTCTACTTTCTTGACAGTACCATGGTCTAATAAATGCAACTATGAAGCTCCCTTGTCTTCTGGCTTGCCTATGCTTTCTCCTGGGTTCTTTTCCCATCTTCTTTCTGTGTTCTTCTGGAATATTCTTTAATGTGACCGTGGGTATAAAAACCTTCAATTATCTAGTTAGGGTTTGGAAACTTCCAATCTGAATATTCTGTCTTTTGTCTATTTGAAAAAGTGAGCCTTCATCTTCCAAAATATTCCTTTTGT
>NW_021608430.1:0-4181 GCF_004785775.1 Grammomys surdaster | reverse complement strand
GTCCTGTGGAGAAACTGAATCCTGAGTCATCCAGGAGCCACTGCACTCAGAGCAGCTGGTAAGAACTCCATCTCACTCCCTAAGCCCCAGAAATACATCTGGGAGCCAGGGACATCCTGGGCACAGCAGCTACCCAAACCCCGCCCCTCAGAATTCCACTTCCCTTTGGCCCCTGCCTGGTCCCTGGGACTGGAGCAGACACAGAGTTGGTCTGCTCCTGTCCTGTGGAGAAACTGAATCCTGAGTCATCCAGGAGCCACTGCACTCAGAGCAGCTGGTAAGAACTCCATCTCACTCCCTAAGCCCCAGAGATACATCTGGGAGCCAGGGACATCCAGGGCACAGCAGCTACCCAAACCCCGCCCCTCCGGAATTCCACTTCCCTTCGGCCCCTGCCTGGTCCCTTGGACTGGAGAAGACACAGAGTCGGTCTACTCCTGTCCTGTGGAGAAACTGAATCCTGAGTCATCGAGAAGTCACTACACTCAGAGCAGCTGAAACTGAATTCTGAGTCATCGGGGACCCACTGCACTCAGAGCAGCTGGAGCCACTGCACTCAGAGCAGCTGACACAGAGTTGGTCTGCTCCTGTCCTGTGGAGAAACTGAATCCTGAGTCATCTAGGAGCCACTGCACTCAGAGCAGCTGAAACTGAATCCTGAGTCATCGAGAACCCACTGCACTCAGAGCAGCCGAGGAGCCACTGCACTCAGAACAGAAGGATTACCAGATCTAAGAGGTGGCCTGAGTCCCAGGAGTTCTTCCACCCGGGAGATTAGGGGCATAAGACCACAGAGACCTCTGGATTCCGAGGAGCTCTGCAATAAGCAAGATAACTGGAAATACAGATTCCAATCTTACACAGAGAGGGCAGGTACCACTAGAGTTACCCAGATGGCGAAAGGCAAGCGCAAGAACATAAGCAACAGAAACCAAAGTTTCTTGGCATCATCAGTGCCCAGTTCTCCCAATATAGCAAGCCCTGAACACCCCTTCACACCTGAAAAGCAGGATTCAGAATTAAAATCACTTCTCATGATGATGATAGAGGATTATAAGAAGGAATTAAGTAACTCCCTTAAAGAAATACAGGAGAGTACAAGTAAACAGATAGAAGCCCTTAAAGAGGAATCACAGAAATCCCTTAAAGAAATGCAAGAAAACACAAAGAAGGAATTAAACAAAAACATTCAGGATCTGAAACTGGAAATAGAAACAATAAAGAAAGTTCAAAGGGAGACAACCATGGAGATAGAAAACCTAAGAAAGAGATCAGGAGTCACAGACGCAAGCATCACCAACCGAATACAAGAGATAGAAGAGAGAATATCAAATGCAGAAGATACGGTGGAAAATATTGACACAGTTGTCAAAGAAAATGAAAAAAGCAAAAAACTCCTAACTCAAAACATCCAGGAAATTCAGGACACAATGAGAAGACCAAACCTAAGGATAATAGGTATAGATGAGAATGAAGATTCCCAACTTAAAGGGCCAGTAAATATCTTCAACAAAATCATTGAGGAAAATTTTCCTAACCTAAAGAACAAGATGCCCATAAACATACAAGAAGCCTACAGAACACCAAATAGACTAGACCAGAAAAGAAATACCTCCCGTCACATAATAATCAAAACATCAGATGCACAAAACAAAGAAAAAATACTAAAAGCAGTAAGGGAAAAAGGTCAAGTAACATATAAAGGCAGACCTATAAGAATTACACCAGACTTCTCACCAGAGACTATAAAAGCCAGAAGAGCCTGGACGGACATCATACAGACCCTAAGAGAACACAATTGCCAGCCCAGATTACTATACCCAGCAAAACTCTAAATCACTATAGATGGTGAAATCAAGATATTCCATGACAAAACCAAATTTGCACAATATCTTCTCACAAACCCAGCACTTCAAAGGATAATGGATGGAAAACGCCAACACAAGGAGGGAAACTACAACCTAGAAAAAGCAAGGAAGTAATCTTCCAACAACCCCAAAAGAAGATAACTATACAAACATAACTTTACCTCTAATAACAAAAATAACAGGAAGCCACAATCATTTTTCCTTAATATCTCTTAACATCAATGGTCTCAATTCCCCAATAAAAAGACGCAGACTAGCAGACTGGATACACAAACAAGACCCAGAATTTTGCTGCATACAAGAAACACACCTCAGTGACAAAGACAGACACTACCTCAGAATAAAAGGGTGGAAAACAAATTTCCAAGCCAATGGTCCCAAGAAACAAGCTGGAGTAGCCATTCTAATATCAAATAAAATCGACTTCCATCCAAAATTAATCAAAAAAGATAAGGAAGGACACTTCATACTCATCAAAGGAAAAAGCTACCAAGGTGAACTCTCAATTCTGAACATCTATGCCCCAAATGCAAGGGCACCTACATACATAAAAGAAACTTTACTAAAGCTCAAAACACACATTACACCTCACACAATAATAGTGGGGGATTTCAACACCCCACTCTCAGCAATGGACAGATCATGGAAACAGAAACTAAACCGAGACACTTTGACATTAACAGAAGTTATGAACCGAATGGACTTAACAGACATCTATAGAACATTTCATCCTAAAACAAAAGAATATACCTTTTTCTCAGCACCTCATGGTACCTTCTCCAAAATAGACCATATAATTGGTCACAAAACAAGCCTCTACAGATACAAAAAGATTGAAATAATCCCTTGCCTCTTATCAGATCACCATGGAATAAGACTGGTCTTTAATAATGACAAAACCAATGGAAAACCCATGTGCACATGGAAACTGAACAACTCTCTACTCAATGATGACTTGGTCAAGGAATAAATAAAGAAAGAAATTAAAGACTTTTTAGATTTCAATGAAAATGAGGACACATCATACCAAAACTTGTGGGACTCCATGAAGGCAGTGCTAAGAGGAAAACTCATAGCTCTAAGTGCCTACAAAAAGAAACTGGAAAGAGCACACACTAACAAGTTGACTGCACAACTAAAAGCCCTAGAACAAAAAGAAGCAAATACACCCAGGAGGAGTAGAAGGCAGGAAATAATCAAACTCAGGGCTGAAATCAACCAAATAGAAACTGAAAGAACAATACAAAATATCAATAAAACCAGGAGTTGGTTCTTTGAGAAAATCAACAAGATAGATAAACCGTTAGCCAGATTAACCAGAGGGCACAGAGAGAGTATCCAAATTAATAAAATCAGAACTGAAAAGGGAGACATAACAACAGAAACGGAAGAAATTAAAAAAATCATCAGATCCTACTACAAAGGCCTATACTCAACAAAACTGGAAAACCTGGATGAAATGGACAATTTCCTAGACAGATACCAGGTACCAAAATTAAACCAGGAGCAGATAAACCATCTAAATAGTCCCATAACCCCTCAGGAAATAGCAGCAGTCATTAAAAGTCTCCCCACTAAAAAAAGCCCAGGACCAGATGGTTTTAGTGCTGAATTCTATCAGACCTTCAAGGAAGACCTAATACCAATTCTCTTCAAACTATTCCACAAAATAGAGACAGAAGGAACACTACCCAATTCGTTCTATGAAGCTACAATTACACTCATTCCCAAACCCCACAAGGACCCAACAAAGAAAGAGAACTTCAGACCAATCTCCCTTATGAACATCGATGCAAAAATACTCAATAAAATTCTAGCAAACCGAATCCAAGACCACATCAAAACAATCATCCATCATGATCAAGTAGGTTTTATCCCAGGAATGCAGGGATGGTTCAATATTCGGAAATCCATCAATGTAATCCACTATATAAACAAACTTAAAGAAAAAAACCATATGATTATCTCACTAGATGCTGAGAAAGCATTTGACAAAATTCAACATCCCTTCATGATAAAAGTCTTGGAAAGATCAGGAATTCAAGGCCCCTACCTAAACATAGTAAAAGCAATTTACAGCAAACCAGTAGCCAACATCAAGCTAAATGGAGAGAAACTTGAAGCAATCCCACTAAGATCAGGGACTAGACAAGGCTGCCCACTCTCCCCCTACCTATTCAATATAGTACTGGAAGTCCTAGCCAGAGCAATTAGACAACAAAAAGAAGTCAAAGGGATACAAATAGGAAAGGAAGAAGTCAAAATATCGCTATTTGCAGATGATATGATAGTATACTTAAGTGACCCCCAAAC
>NW_021608429.1:0-1259 GCF_004785775.1 Grammomys surdaster | reverse complement strand
ATTTTAAGCTCTCCACAAAAGAATTTAAATCTCTGTTCAATATTCTCAAGAGAGAGGTAAACCCTAACTTCCTCAACAGTTAATTGACAAAAGAGAGGTAATCTCACAAAAAGTAGAAAAAGCTATTTCTAATCGATATATCATATAGTCTGATTAATTGTCAGTGGAGCTATAAAAGTCCTTTGACAAAAGATTATTAATATAGATTTATATATCCTTAAATAAGGCCTTCATGACTCTATGAGTGTGGAAGGAGCAACTGTTGGCACTTCTGATTTTACAAGAACTCTGAAAAATTGGCTTTAAAAACAAAAGAGGGGGAACGGTACCCCCTCAGAAGGAGTCCCCCTGAAATACTCTCCATCATGCCTTGTTCACTTTTCTCTCTCTAAAGCTGAAAGCTCATGGCAAATCTCTTGCTGACCATGTTGGTGACCTCGGGCACCACCAAGACCAACAAAACTTTGCCACAGATATGGGGAAGGACCCTCATACCCATAAAGGGAATGCCCCAGTCCCAGTTCCCTTATGGAGCCGAGGACTGATATGCCTGCCCAATACCACAGAAGGCACAGCTAACCGGCTACCACAAATATTAATGAAAAAAATAGATACCCTCACAAAGCCAGGCCCAATCATAAATACGATGAATAACAATTTACATCCAGGGAAGAGAAATCTCCCTGAGAATCCCCTTCTTTTTTCTTTCCAGGTAAAATTGAATCACCCGTGATGCCTGCTATTAGAAGTTCTAACCCAGATGGACCAGAAGCCAGGAGCCTCGCCCTTACCCTCACCCCCTACCTTTTCCCACCTGCACAAGGTCCCCTGAAGCTGGGCAACTGCAAGATCCTGCTTGGCAACTGCAGATAGACTCAAAGCAGTGTACCATATCATCTGAAGAATAGCAGGGAGACCATAACTCAAGCAGTGTACCATATCTTCTGAAGAATAGCAGGTTGCAGTCCTCCTTGCCCCCACGAATAACCAGGACCCGCCGGTCGGGTCAAGTGGCACCCAGACGTGGGGCTCGAGGCACGGACCCATCCGGACGGACCCTCATTGAGAGGATGTGCGCACGACATCAAGATTGAGCAAGACAGAGATCATCGCCCGTGACCTGTCGTCCACGGAACCAGGTTGATGCTGCCATCAAGAAGGCAGTTGAAGTTCATTACCATCAGCTGAAAATTGCAGAGGATCCAGAAGTGACTCCGCAGGAGACTGACACAGCTGTCAGCTCCCCTGCCTCCCCCTAC
>NW_021608428.1:0-1251 GCF_004785775.1 Grammomys surdaster | reverse complement strand
GAGAACCACACTAATGAGTACTCCCTGAGGGATACATGCTTGTGACTCGATAATCTGCCAAAGGCCATATCTCATAATCACAGCACGCTGTGGTCTCAGTTACTCTAAACATATTTCAGGGGGACATAAACAGAAAAGGCCTCAGCACAGTTTTGAACTGTCTCTCTTGGTCTCACCTAAGACGTCAACCATCCCTTTGTCTTGTGTCCAGTCTACAGCACAGAGTATCTAGTGCTAGTGGCTCAGTCTCAATATTGAGAAAGAAATCTGAGTGTGTAGGTCTTTGGAGAAGGCTGGCTTAGGGGCTAATGCTCACAGTGTAGAAGCAACAGATGAGTCTCTCTGGTCAAGGCTCAGGCTGGGCAGATTGTTCTGTGTTTATTCCTTAAAAAATACATTTCTAGAAATCTATGTGAGAGCTGTCAACATGGCTTAGAGGGATAAATAAAAGCACTTACCACATAAACCTAAGGACCTGAGTATCCCAGAATTCATGCAAAGGTAAAAAGAGAGAACCAACTCCACAAAGTTGTCCTGATCTTCACACATGTGCCCTAATATGTATGTGCCCACACATTCATCATACATTTTACAAACAATAAAAGTTAATAGTTTTGTCAAAACTTTTAAAAATAAGTGTTATATGAACACCATATTTTAGTGCACTGAATCTAATACAAATTGCAGTGCAGATGACTAACATTAGTGTAGTAACCTCTTTACATGACAGAGTAATACACATATGACGTGAGTAGTATAATCCCTATTGTTCACATGAGAAATGTGAAGCTCTCAGAAGACGAATGGAGGAGTGACGTACCAGCATCAGAGGCATCTATGGAAGAGCCTGAGTACCACCTGCTTGTGGTCCAGAGAAGAAGGGGCTATCCACGTGAGAGATGAGTAGCAGAGCTAGTTGTCACCCAGTGGACAGGAAGTGAGGCTGCAGAAGCTCAGAGAAGACAATGGGACCAAGGCGGATGTGGAAGGTAACTTGAACAATGTAGGTGTTCCCTGAAAAGTTGTACGAGATCTGCTCCATGACTAGCTTAGGAACAGAAGAGCCCTCAGCAGTTTTGTGCTGTCTTTCTTGGTCTCACCTAGGATGTGAACCATCCCTTTGTCCTGTATCCAGTCTGTATATGTCACCCAGTCATGTGTTGCCCCATCGCTGTCTCTGTCTCAAATCTACTGTCACTGCAGCTCTGTGTCCAGATAACCCTTCTGTAGAAGCTCATTGTTACCACAGTG
>NW_021608427.1:0-1381 GCF_004785775.1 Grammomys surdaster | reverse complement strand
TCACATGGCAGTTCACAACTGACAATCCAGTTCCAGGGGATCCAATGCCTTCTACTACCCTCTGAGGATACTACATGCTTCTGGTACACATTCAGGGAAGACATATAGAAACATGTACATACTTACATATGTACATATGTGAATGTGTACATACATAGAAACAAGCTCCATGGCTATCTAGGTAAGAGTGTAGTGTACCTGGCGTCCCAGCACTCAGGAAGCTGAGCCTGATCAAAGGGAATCCAAGGTAGCTTAGAGTGTATAATAAAATGCTTTCTCATGTTAGCAAATGAGACTATATGGCTAAAAAGAGAATTCTCAGAGTTGGGGAATTAAAATATTACCAACTGAAAAAGCAGGGAAAACAGAGAGAATATCTTTATAGAATGTTAAGGAATTTCATAATGAAATTCAGTGTTTCTACAAAATTGGAGACAGTATTAGAAATCAGACCCCAGATCCTCAGAAAAGTTTATCTTGGAGATAAATGGAAGGACTATGTCCATTGGAGAAGGATGATGGTGATGGTTGGCTCTGAGATAGAACAAAAGCAGAAATGACTTTCTTCAAGTTCTAAATGGTAGCACTGACCACACTTGACTCTGGGCTTCCTGTCAGCTGATGTCCTAGCATGATATAAGGTGTCATGGATCTATTTGAGGAAGGTTTTATGAAAAAGATAATTTTGAAGAAAGATTTTAAAAATAAAAGTTGTGCCAACCAGATGGCTCAGTGGGTGAGAGAGCTTCTGAAGCAAGCCTGATGGTCGGCATGTTCAATCTCTGGAACCCACACAGCAGAAAGAGATCTAATTTCTGAGGTTGGTCTCTGAGCTCCCTGTGTGCATCTTATGGTGTGAGTATGAGCACTTGAACACTCTCACCACATGTGCATGCATGGGCACACACAAACACACACACACACACACACACACACACACACACACACACACACGTGCGCCAGTGTAGGGTGATCTTAGCTTCTATGTAGACTAGCGTGGCTATGCAGTCCACATCTTGTCTGTCCTCACTAGCCCAGGCCTGATCCACATTTTGCCTCAGTCACAGAAGCCCTGTCAGTAGGCACCTTTCAGTGGCAATGAGTCAAACCTTCCTCTTCCTCATGTGGCTAATATTCCACACAGGAACAACACTAATGGGTGTCAGGCAGTTGTAGCTGACTAATTAAAGGAGGGATGAGGAGACCTCCCATTTCCTCAGTTCCCCAGAATATACTGGGGCTTCAAACTGTTCCTCACAGGGCAGTTCACAACCATCTGTAACTCTAGTTGTAAGAGATCCAACACCCTCTTCTGGTCCCTCTGGTACAAGGCTTGCACATACATATATCTAGACAGAACACACATGTTTTGATTTCAAAA
>NW_021608426.1:0-5554 GCF_004785775.1 Grammomys surdaster | reverse complement strand
AATTATTTTCAGTATTAAGAATTCTACCTAAATATAGAGGTTAGAATATTCCCTTTTATTTGTTTACAAAATATTCACATTAGAAGAAGAAATATAGTTTCAATATTTTTCATAGTTCAAGTAAGTACATCAGTATATGATCTGTGATTTACATTAATTTTGTTGTGAAATCTGCTGTCATTCTTATTTCTGTCTCTCTCCATAAATTGTTCTTTTTGGTTGTTTTTTTTAAGATTTTTATCCTTCTGTACCATTTAGTTATGATGTTTCTTTTTTTTTTCTTTTTTTTTTTATATATATATTTTTTTTAATTTCTTTTTTTTTTTGAACATGAAATGCTTTTTTATAGCATGTTTTACAAGGGGAGGGGGTAAGAGGGTCCAGGTGGTGGAAAAGTACAAAATCTTCTTGGCCTGTGCCTTGAAACATGTCATGGTCTATATGGTACACTGCCTTGAATTATGATCTACCTGTAGTTCTTCAGAAGATATGGTACACTGCTTGATTTATGGTCTCCCTGCTATTCTTAAGAAGACATGGTACTCTGCTTTGAGTCTATCTGCAGTTGCTAAGCAGGATCTTGCAGCTGCCAAGCTTCAGAGGACATTGTGCAGGTGGGGAAAGGTAGGGGGTAAGGGTAAGGGCGAGGGTCCTGGCTTCTGGCATCTCCCCCTTCTCTGTTTAGTTAGAGAAGGCTTCTTATGTTCAATCCCAACTATGTGAGTTTTGAATTTGGATGTCTAATTTGGGGGGTCTTAGACAAGTTCACAACCCCAAAACACTGATGTGAGACGAGTCACATCGATGGTCGAAGGCTTTAGGCTGTCGACGATGGGCAACGTCAAGGGACTCTGATGTGGGTGAAAGGAGGGTGAGAGCCCTGTCTTAGGCCATGTAGGCTGCACCCACTCCCAGCACCACGCACTCCTTTTCGGCTGCATTGGGTGGGCCCCTGGGAAGTGGACCTACAATAATCCCGTCATTGGGCTAACTCACAGCCATCCTAGTCTCTTGTAAATGTTCAATTTACCAACCATTTGTCAGTTTGGGGTGTAATATTGTCATAAAGGAAGGCTCCCCAATGTTAGCGGCCATATCAAGGGTGGCCTTGGTTTAAGAAAAAGCCAATTTTTGTTGTGGTGATCAAGAGGCCAAGCTCTCTAGCGAGAGAAATGAGGGCAAAGCCAGGCATACCAGGAACCCTTCTGGAGGGTGTGGAAGTCTAGGGGTCGACCGTAGGGGGAGGCAGGGGAGCTGACAGCTGTGTCAGTCTCCTGCAGAGTCACTTCTGGATCCTCTGCAATTTTCAGCTGATGGTAATGAACTTCAACTGCCTTCTTGATGGCAGCATCAACCTGGTTCCGTGGACGACAGGTCACAGGCGATGATCTCTGTCTTGCTCAATCTTGATGTCGTGCGCACATCCTCTCAATGAGGGTCCGTCCGGATGGGTCCGTGCCTCGAGCCCCACGTCTGGGTGCCACTTGGCCCGACCGGCAGGTCCTGGTTATTCGTGGGGGCGAGGAGGACTGGAACCTGCTATTCTTCAGAAGATATGGTACACTGCTTGAGTTATGGTCTCCCTGCTATTCTTCAGATGATATGGTACACTGCTTTGAGTCTATCTGCAGTTGCCAAGCAGGATCTTGCAGTTGCCCAGCTTCAGGGGACCTTGTGCAGGTGGGAAAAGGTAGGGGGTGAGGGTAAGGGCGAGGCTCCTGGCTTCTGGTCCATCTGGGTTAGAACTTCTAATAGCAGGCATCACGGGTGATTCAATTTTACCTGGAAAGAAAAAAGAAGGGGATTCTCAGGGAGATTTCTCTTCCCTGGATGTAAATTGTTAATCATCGTATTTATGATTGGGCCTGGCTTTGTGAGGGTATCTATTTTTTCCATTAATATTTGTGGTAGCCGATTAGCTGTGCCTTCTGTGGTATTGGGCAGGCATATCAGTCCTCGGCTCCATAAGGGAACTGGGACTGGGGCATTCCCTTTATGGGTATGAGGGTCCTTCCCCATATCTGTGGCAAAGTTTTGTTGGTCTTGGTGGTGCCCGAGGTCACCAACATGGTCAGCAAGAGATTTGCCATGAGCTTTCAGCTTTAGAGAGAGAAAAGTGAACAAGGCATGATGGAGAGTATTTCAGGGGGACTCCTTCTGAGAGGGTACCGTTCCCCCTCTTTTGTTTTTAAAGCCAATTTTTCAGAGTTCTTGTAAAATCAGGGCAGAAGCGCCAACAGTTGCTCCTTCCACACTCAGAGAGTCATGAAGGCCTTATTTAAGGATATATAAATCTATATTAATAATCTTTTGTCAAAGGACTTTTATAGCTCCACTGACAAATAATCAGACTATATGATATATCGATTAGAAATAGCTTTTTCTACTTTTTGTGAGATTACCTCTCTTTTGTCAATTAACTGTTGAGGAAGTTAGGGTTTACCTCTCTCTTGAGAATATTGAACAGAGATTTAAATTCTTTTGTGGAGAGCTTAAAATAGTATCTTAGCCAATTTGCATCTCCTAGAAACTTTTGAAATTAATTTAAAATAAATAGACTCCCTTTTTTTAAAATCCTTTATCTGTGTGGGGTTTTTATTGGGTATTATACGTATTTACCTTTCAATGTTGTCTCCTTTCTCATTCTCCCCCCAAATCCCTTATCCCCTACCCCTTCCTCCTAATTTTTGTGATGGTGTGTTCCAAACATCCTCCCAGTCCCATCTCCCTGCTCTCGAATTCCAACACAGTAGGGGATCCAAACTTTTGGGGACCTTGGCCCTCCACTTTCACTGGAGTCTAACAAGGTCACCCTCAATTCCCTATACAGGTGCTTGAGTCCCTCCCTTTGTGCTCTCTGGTTGGTGGTTTAGACTTTGGGAGTTCTGGTTGAACCTTTTGATGCTCCTTCTAAAAAGGACCAACGCATTCATACTTTGGTCTTCCTTCTTCTATGTGAGTTTTATGTGGTCTATATGAAGATTCTTAGAAATTGTGAGCTTTTGGGCTAATATCCACTTATCAGTGAGTGCATGCCATGTATGTTCCTTTGAGATTGGGTCATCTCACTCAAGATGATATTTTCCAGCTCCATCCATTTGCCTAGGAATTTTGTGAACTGATTGTTTTTAATAGCTGAGTAGTACTCCATTGTATAAATGTACCACATTTTCTGCATCCATTCTTCTGTTGAAGGGCATCTGGGTTCTTTCCAACTTCTGGCTATTATAAATAAGGCTGCTATGAACATGGTGGAGCATGTGTCCCTGTTGTATGTTGAAACTTCTTTTGGGTATATGCCCAGGAGTGGTATAGCTGGGTCCCTAGGTAACGCTATGTTCAATTTTCTGAGATACCGCCAGACTGCCTTCCATAGTGGTTGTACCAGTTTACAATCCCACCAACAGTGGAGGAGTGTTCCTCTTTCTCCACATCCTCGCCAACATGTACTGTCACCTGTGTTTTTGATCTTAGCCATTCTGACTGGTGTGAGGTGGAATCTCAGTGTTGTTTTCATTTGCATTTCCCTGATGACTAGGGATGCTGAACACTTCTTTAGGTGCTTCTCAACCATTCGAGCTTCCTCAGTTGAGAATTCTTTGTTCAGGTCTGTGCTCCATTTTTTAATAGGGTTCTTTGATTGTCTAGAGTCTAATTTCTTCAGTTCTTTGTATACCTTGGATATTAGCCCTTTATCAGATGTAGGGTTGGTGAAGATCTTTTCCCAATCTGTTGGTTGCCGCTCTGTCCTATTGACTGTGTCCTTTGCTTTACAGAAGCTTTGCAGCTTTATGAGGTCCCATTTGTCAATTTTTGGTCTTAGAGCACAGGCCATTGGCGTTCTGTTCAGGAACTTTTTCCCTGTGCCTATGTATTCTAGGCTTTTTCCCAGTTTCTCTTCTATTAGTTTCAGTGTGGCTGGTTTTAGGTGGAGGTCCTTAATCCACTTGGAATTGAGCTTTGTACAAGGAGATAAGTATGGATCAATTTTCATTTTTCTACATGCTGACCACCAGTTGGACCAGCACCATTTGTTGAAAATGCTATCTTTTTTCCATTCGATGGTTTTAGCCCCTTTGTCAAAGATTAAGTTACCATAGGTATGGGGGTTCATTTCTGGGTCTTCTATTCTATTCCACTGATCCTCCTGCCTGTCTCTGTTCCAATACCATGCAGTTTTTATCACTATCGCTTTGTAGTACAGCTTGAAGTCGGGGATGGTGATTCCTCCAGAAGTCCTTTCATTGCTGAGAGTAGTTTTCGCAATCCTGGGTTTTTTGTTATTCCAAATAAATTTTAAGATTGCTCTTTCTATCTCTGAGAAGAATTGAGTGGGAATTTTGATGGGGATTGCATTAAATCTGTAGATGGCTTTTGGCAAAATAGCCATTTTTACTATATTAATCCTTCCAATCCATGAGCATGGGAGATCTTTCCATCTTCTGAGATCGGCTTCGATTTCTTTCTTCAGGGGAATGAAGTTCTTGTCATACAGGTCTCTTACTTGCTTGGTTAGGTTCACACCAAGGTATTTTATATTATCTGTGACTATTTTGAAGGGTGTCATTTCCATAATTTCTTTCTCAGCCAGTTTATCTTTTGAGTAGAGGAAGGCTACTGATTTGCTTGAGCTAATTTTATATCCAGCCACTTTGCTAAAGTTGTTTATCAGCTTTAGGAGTTCTCTGGTGGAAGTTTTGGGGTCACTTAAGTATACTATCATATCATCTGCAAATAGTGAGATTTTGACTTCTTCCTTTCCAATTTGTATCCCTTTGACCTCCTTGTGTTGCCTAATTGCTCTGGCTAGGACTTCCAATACTATATTAAATAAGTAGGGGGAGAGTGGGCAGCCTTGCCTAGTCCCTGATTTTAGTGGGATTGCTTCAAGTTTCTCTCCATTTAGTTTAATGCTGGCTACTGGTTTGCTGTAAATTGCTTTTACTATGTTTAGGTATGGACCTTGAATTCCTGACCTTTCCAAGACTTTTATCATGAAGGGGTGTTGAATTTTGTCAAATGCTTTCTCAGCATCTAGTGAGATGATCATGTGGTTTTTTTCTTTGAGTTTGTTTATATAATGGATTACATTGATGGATTTCCGAATATTGAACCAACCCTGCATTCCTGGGATGAAGCCAACTTGATCGTGATGGATAATTGTTTTGATGTGTTCTTGAATTCGGTTCGCTAGAATTTTATTGAGTAATTTTGCATCAATGTTCATAAGGGAGATTGGCCTGAAGTTCTCTTTCTTTGTTGGGTCTTTGTGTGGCTTAGGTATGAGTGTAATTGTGGCTTCAAAGAATGAGTTGGGTAGTGTACCTTCTGTTTCTATTTTGTGGAATAGTTTGAAAAGAATTGGGATTAGGTCTTCCTTGAAGGTCTGATAGAATTCTGCACTAAAACCGTCTGGTCCCGGGCTTTTCTTTGTAGGGAGACTTTTAATGACTGCTTCTATTTCTTTTGGGGTTATGGGACTGTTTAGATGGTTTATCTGGTCCTGATTTAACATTGGCAACTGGTATTTGTCTAGGAAATTGTCCATTTCATC
>NW_021608425.1:0-1603 GCF_004785775.1 Grammomys surdaster | reverse complement strand
TTCCTGTAAGATACTGAAACAATTTTCTGGACAGATTAGTTACACGAGTAAAGTTTTTATACTGTACACTGGTGATGTAAAGTGTACCCAGTTTTTTCTCACATCTCAATTGGGCTAATTGAAAGAGGATATCCAATCTCTCTCTCACTAAATCAAGGCGTTGATTAAGGATCATTAGCCCGCCTTTTAGTTGGGCGCTGGCGGAGGTTAGAAGGTTAACATTCTCTGTCACCGTGGCTGACAATTGGGGGTAGTGTCCACCTGAACAGAAGTTGACATAGCAATCTCAGTGGCAGTGGCGGTAATGGCACTAACTGATATCGCCGCCACTATGGCTGCAGTTATACCAAAATCTCTTTTTTGTCTAAATAATGACAAAGTGGAAGGAGTCTCCACGGGGATGGGAACCCATCGCGTGACTCTGGCAACCATAGCGAGAGTGAATCTTTCAGAATTTTAACGCTGGGACATCTAGCAGGTTTTATTGGTACAATTCTTAAAGGTGAAATTTGATAAAATAAACAAAAATACTAGGAACCCAAAGTTGGAGTATCCAAATAAGGATCTGTATATGAGTCTTTTGGGGGGTCATCTTCAGATGTCACGATCATCACGTCAGTCGCTCTGGTAGCCAAAATGGATTGTCTTCTTCCTGTGGAAACACACAGACCGCTCCCCTGGCTTTTATTAAAATAGAATCTGGACCTTTTCATTGTCCGGTCAAGATGTCCTTTTATTTGACCATTTCTTTTGGCCTGTCAGGCTCTAAAATATTGAGGGTAAAAGTGTTTATCTACTCCTCATCAGTTAATTGTCAAGGGGAATTAGGACTTGTATCTCCCTTGAGAATATCCAACAGAGGTTTACGTTCTTCTATGGT
Organism: Grammomys surdaster; assembly: GCF_004785775.1. NCBI lineage: Eukaryota > Metazoa > Chordata > Mammalia > Rodentia > Muridae > Grammomys > Grammomys surdaster. The sequence continues at coordinate 723 of NW_021608425.1, read as the reverse complement.
AAGCTGAAAATGAGGTTTTAGCCAATTAATATCTGTTAACAACTTTTGAGAATCATTAAAAGTAAACCTTTTTTTGTATGGTACTAGAGCAAAGGCTTGTAGAAAAACTCCTTTAGAGAGATCAGCCAATAAAATATACAATGAATAATATATACTGAGAGATTTAAACGCTTTAACCTTTTGTATTAAAGCAACAACAAATTTTTTAAGGCCATTAATCATTCTTTGAGGCAAGCTTTTTTAATGAATGGCTTCATGGGCTCTCAAAAATCACAAGCAATTTCACTTAATGTAAACCTCTCATCTTTACCAGGAGGTAAAGGAACTGTATAGAACAATCTTTTAAATCTATAATAATTTTATATGCATTTACTTGAATGGCAGCTGGAGTAGGCAAGTCAGGCTGTAGTGCCCCATTAGTCTTATAAATCTTAAATTTGAACTTTCTCTGTGTAGCCCTGGCTATCTTGGAACTCACTCTGTAGACCAGGCTGGCCTTGAACTCAGAAATCCGTCTGTCTCTGCCTCCCAAGTGCTGGGATTAAAGGCATGCGCCACCACTGCCTGGCCCTAGTGGTTTTTGATTAATTGAATAACCAACTCTTTTTAGCTGAGTTGTGGGGAAAATTAAAAAAAGGCCGCCACGGCGGCGCAAGCTTGCGCCGCCGTGGCGGGTCCCACATCAGGGAGGGAGATCCTACGGTTCCAGCGGCCTGAGGGCCT
>NW_021608424.1:0-6970 GCF_004785775.1 Grammomys surdaster | reverse complement strand
TCCTCCCTCTGCCCTCGGGCTGGGGCTCAGTCCTGGGGAAGAAGAAACCCTCAGCTGGGGTGATGCCCCTGTCTCAGAGGGGAGAGAGTGTCCCTGGGTCTCCTGATCCTCATCACAGTGACTGCACTGACTCTCCCAGGGTCAGCCTTCTCCCTGGACAGTTCCCAGTCTGTCTCAGGAGGGAAGGAGACAATTTCCCCCAACTTAACAATGGCGGCTCCCTTCAGTCAGATTGTAGCCTCTGTCAGCCATGGCCTCTCCCAGGCCAGGTTCTCTGTCCACACCCACTGTCTGTGAACACTGACTCCTGTCATGCTGAGTGTGTCAGCCCTTACACATCAGGACCGGAAGTCTCCTTTACCTGATGGGAGACATGGGCTCCCTACACTAGGCTGGTTCCCCAGATTCTAGAACTTTCCAAAGAATACATTCTCGCATCCCTCCCTGTCTGTGGGGTTTGCATCACTTCAACAACCCAATTCCATCTATTCCTAGAGTGGTGAAGGTCACATGAGCCCTCATTGGGGTACCCTGCAGAAATACTAAGTTGTGGGATTTCTTTTTTTTTTCTCTTTTGTTTTTCCTTTTCATTCTTTCTTACTTTCTCTTTGCTTTACTTTTTTTTTTAAGGCATTTTTGCTTCTGGTCAGTTTTTGTCTGCACTGGAGTGATCCTGTTTCTCCATGCCCTTGTATTATCGTTTGTATCAGTCTCCACAGGTGCCACGGAGATTGCTAACCTGGATAATTAGAGAAGTTAAATCAGGGTTCTCATTAAAGGAGAGATTCTTGTGAACTTAGACTGTTTCCTGTCAGAACTAAACATCCAGAAGCCTCCTGCTCTTCCTCTGCCCCCACAAGTTACAGTGCTCCCCCTAGTGAAAAGAAATGGGACTTTCTGAGAGACAGAGTCTTCTGCAATCCAGAGCTGGAGTGAGAGGGAAGATCCACACACCCTGTGAGCCCGCTGTGTTCCAGTGAGTGCTGCACTGGGGTCCACAGCACACTCCAGGGATCCTGTGTAACAGACCTGTATCTTGTGGTCCAGAGGCAGGGGCTGGGAGACATTTTCTCTGGCTGAGTGTCAGAGGTTCACCACATTTCTGCTACACACTTTGGGATGGGTGTTCACTTGGACTGACAGTTATACTGATAAGGCAGACGACAACAGTGGTTGACTCTCAGTGGTGGCACCCTTCCAGTAGCATATGGCCCTAATTTCTAATATAGATATGAACTCAAACACATGATAAATTACTTATTTTCCATTTTATTTGTCATTCTTTGACTACCTGTCTCATGCAATAGAACATCACATAAGGACGGCCATGCTGACCCACTGGCTCATGTGGATTCCCTCTTAGCTTCTGAGCCCCCAGGGGAAATGTGCAGTTATGTACTGAGGGGACCAGTGCCACCTTCTGGTCACTTGTGCAATGACAGTTGAAGTGTCAGACACATAGTTCAGTGTCATCATTGATTTAACTGTATCTTGTGTAGATTTCAGTTTGTCTAGTTAATTGTGGGATTTATTAAATCTTCCACACAGATCCCCCAAAGGCACATGTGACCCATGACCCCAGATCTGAAGGTGAAGTCACCCTGAGGTGCTGGGCCCTGGGCTTCTACCCTGCTGACATCACCCTGACCTGGCAGTTGAATGGGGAGGAGCTGACCCAGGACATGGAGCTTGTGCAGACCAGGCCTTCAGGGGATGGAACCTTCCAGAAGTGGGCATCTGTGGTGGTGCCTCTTGGGAAGGAGAAGGATTACACTTGCCATGTGCAACATGAGGGTCTGCCTAAGCCCCTCACCCTGAGATGGGGTAAGGAGGGTGTGGGTGCAGAGCTGGGGTCAGGGAAAGCTGGAGCCTTCTGCAGACCCTGAGCTCGTCAGGGCTGAGATCTGGGGTCATGACCTTCACTTTGTTTCCTGTCCCTGTCCTTCCCAGAGCCTCCTTCATCCACCAATTCAAACATGATAATCCTTGCTGTTCTGGTTGTCCTTGCTATGGCCATCATTGGAGCTGTGGTGGCTTTTGTGATGAAGAGGAGGAGAAACACAGGTAGGAAAGGGCAGGGTCTGAGTTTTCTCTCAGCCTCCCTTAGAAGTGTGCTCTGCTCATTAATGGGAAACACAGCCACACCCTGCATTGCTACTGTCTCCAACTGGGTCTGCTGTCAGTTCTGGAACCTTCTAGTGTCAAGATCTTCCTTGAACTTTCATAGCTTTTCTTTTCACAGGTGGAAAAGGAGGGAACTATTCTCCAGCTGCAGGTTAGTGAGGGGGACAGGATTGTCCCACAGCCATTGGAGTGAAGCTGGGGATGATGGGAGCTCTGGGAATCCATAATAGCTACTCCAGAGAAACCTTCTGTAGGTCTCATTTGTACCTTGATATGAATACATACACATACACATACATATAAATTTGTCTTGTTTTACCCTAGGCAAGGACAGCTCCCAGAGCTCTGATATGTCTCTCCCAGATTGTCAAGGTGACACTCTGGGGCCTGACTGGGGAGGGGCAATGTGGACATGATTGGGTTTCAGGGACTCCCAGAATCCCATGTGAGTGGTGGGTTGTTGGAATGTTGACTTCACAGTGATGGTTCATGACTCTCATTCTCTAGCATGAAGACAGCAGCCTGGAGTGGACTGCGTGACAGACAGTGTGTTCAGGTCTCTCCTGTGACGTCCAGAGCCGTCAGGTTTATTTAGACAACAGTGTCTGATGTTCCCGGTGATCCTGTGGGCTCAATGTGAAGAACTGTGGAGCCCAGCCTGCCCTGCACACCAGCACCCTGTCCCTGCACTGCCTGTGTTCCCTTCCACAGCCAACCTTCCTGGTCCAGCCAAACACTGGGGACATCTGCTTCCTGTCAGCTCCATGCTGCCCTGAGCTGCAGCTCCTCACTTCCACACTGAGAATAAGAATCTGAATGTGAACTTGATTGTTAACATCTTGACCTGAGGGTTGATTGCTTGTTAAATTGATGGCTTGAGAATACTTAGAGGTTTTTTTTGTTTTGTTTTGGTTTTTTTGTTTTTAAGAAATAAATGCCAGATGGAGAACCTTCCAGAATCTGTGTCACTATACTGTGTGTATCTCTTGGGATAGGATGAGGCTGTGCACAGGTGTGCTCAGTCCATTGTGATCTTTGATGGGGTCACTCCTGGGCTGTGTCACCACAGGACTCTGTTCTCTCCATCACTATGAAGCACATGCTGAGAGTCTGTGATCACAAGGACACAGGGATGAGAGATGAACAGACAGATCATATCCTATACCTGAGACCCTGAGCCTGGTCCTGTTCCCAGGATTCTGTGTCTCCAGAGATAAAGATCAGAGACCCCAGTGGGGATCCTTCGATGTGCTGGGTGCACAAAATAAGTCACTACATTTCCTCCCTTCCATTTGTTTTAGCTACTAATGATGCAGTCTTGTGCTGCCCTGGGCTCTCCCTGTAGCCATGCTACTCTGGTGATTTCTGCTTCTTTCCAGTGTCTTTTACAGGATTCTCAGGTACAGGATGTCTTTTTCTGTTGAACTCTCAGGAGCAAATCCACATCTGATTATTGGCTTAGATTTTTCTTTCTATTTTTTCTTTTTCTTTCTTTCTTTTTTTTTTTTTTTAGCATAGAATAGAGTTTATTCAGGGCATGGGGAGGGGAGTCAGGAGGGTAGTAGAGGCAGAGAGCGAGAGAGAGAGAGAGAGAGAGAGAGAGAGAGAGCAGAGAGATAGAGACAGGTCAGCCATGACCATGTAGAGAGAGGGGGAAGGGAAAGGGGGAGGGGCAAGGGGCAGAGAAGGACCTGCTGGCAAAAGATCAAGGGAGAAAGAGAGGGCTTAGATTTTTCAAAACCTATTTTTAGTAGGGGTTCTTAAATGTTTAACCTCTCTTCAAGCCCACCACCCACAGGAAGTAGTGGAAAAGAAAGGTTATTAGGATAGGGGGGAAGCAGACCTGTTTAGAAATGGTTCTTTGGATCAAATCCAGTTTGTGTTGTCAGGATATCAGCAGTTCAGTTCCCAAGATTCAGCAACTGCAGTTTGATCCAGAAGAAGCCAGGAGTCTCAGCTGTTTGCTGTTTAGAAGTAGTTCCTTGGGGCAATTTCAATCTCCAACTGACAGGATACCAGCAGTTCAGGTCAGTAGTGTCAGGATAGCAGACACGAATCATCAGCTGGGGCACAACCCAGGAGAAACAGCCAGGCCTCCACTGAATCAGCATGAGTCAGTAAGAATGACCAGGATCAGCAGGGACACCAGGAGAAGTTCTCTGCCATGACTCTCTCAACAAAGCGAAGATCAGCAAAGATGAAGACAGGAAACCAATTTAGCATTGCAAAGCCAGCTATGCAAGCCTGCCATCACTGTCCACTGTGTCCTGTTATACTCCTTCCAAACATCACCCGTCCTCACATGAGTCTTGCTTCAGCAAAACACCACAAGAGTCTGTCTTAGCAAAACTCCACTTGAGTCTGTATCAGAAACTTCCACTTCACTCTGCCAATCAGCCCAACTCTGCAGAAGCAGCAAGAAGCTGCCAGAACATCACCAGAAGATTTTTGGTGCATTTCTCTCTATGGAGTCACGAGAAACAATGACCAATAAACAATGGTAAGGCTTACCAATACCATGCAGCCTCGGATACTTTCTGCTGGTTTTATTTATATTCCTTCTAAACACCATGTGTCCTTTCACGTGTCTGCTTCAGCAAAACATCATTTCTCCTGTGTCTGCTTATAAAACATCATTTGACATAACTGACTTTCCAAAGAAGCCAGAAGTCTCCACTTCCAGAACAGGGATGCTTCTCTTTCTGTAACTTGGGTACCGCCCCCTGAACCTTTCATACTCCTGGATTATGTTATTTTTTAGCAGCTTGTGTTCTGGAGTAAATTCCTTGAAGTCTCTTAATCTCTGTTCCCAGCTCAGTGAACCTGTGGCTTGCAGCCCTGACTTGGGCTTGAAGGATGCTGTATTCAGCATAGTCTGTCTTAAAGTCCTCTTCATAAGCCTGTTGTGGCTCTGCATTGTGGATGACTCTGTATTCCAGGAGACAAAAGTCCTGCTCATAGGCCTGTAACCATTTAAATAACCTAATATTTATAGCACTAAAGACAGCAGGGGCCGGGTGGTGGTGGCCCACGCCTTTAATCCCAGCACTTGGGGGGCAGAGGCAGGCGGATTACTGAGTTCGAGGCCAGCCTGGTCTACAGAGTGAGTTCCAGGACAGCCAGGGCTACACAGAGAAACCCTGTCTCGGGAAAAAAAAAAAGACAGCGGAGCCTTAAACTGAGGTAAAAACCTTCCAGCTCAGTGAAGAAACTTTATTTTCTTAACTGTATAGGAGATATCTATTACAAGCCTGATTCTACAACTAAACTGCCAGCTCTTCAGAAATCTCTCTGTGTGTCAATCTACCAAGCTGGTCTGCCTTTCTGTTGAGTTCCTCCAAACCCAAAAGTGCTTCCTGTCTTTCCTGGATTTCTGTTTTACCTGTGTCCTGCCAGATGCTTCTGGTGTTCCTCCAAGCCCAAAAAGGAAATCCCCATCACTTACCCGGAGCTCCTGCCATAGAAGCTCTTCCAAGCTGAGAAAGCCATGTCACTGGAATGTGATTTTTCTGCTCAGGGATTGCTAGCTTTTTTTCACCACCTTTTCCCTGGCATCGGGCCCATGGGTTAGAGTAGGAAGTCCTTCCCAGATGCGGCTGACTTTTGCTGAGATGTCATTTCTGTGGGACTGCAGGGGACGGGAGGGGATTGGAGAGGTTTTACCACCATGGACAGCTCCTGTGACACCTGCAGGCTGAGGAGATGTAGTGGATCCGCCATTTTAACAGGAGCCCTCGTTTTGGACAGCTCCTGTGGGACATTTTACTGAGGTGGCCCATAGGTGGATCAGGAAGAAAGGGCCTGCTGCCACTTTGACGGATTTAGCATTAGAGACTACAAGAAACCAGGATAAATCCTTTCTCCCTAAATGTGTCTTGTCAGATATTAAGCCACAGTGATGAAAAATGGAACTGTATTGGATACGTTTCTATTGCTGTGATAAAACATCATGTCCAAGGAAACTTACAGAAGGTTTATCTGGGGATTAGGGACCCAAAGAGTTAAGAGTCCATCAACATCATGACAGCAAACACCAGGCATGGCAGCAGGAACAGCTGAGAGCTCACACCTCCAACCATGCCTCCCATCCCCAGTGACATACTTCCTCCAGCAAGGCCACACCTCCTAAGCTTCCCCAAACAGTAACAACTGGGAACTAAGTATTCAAATGACTGAGACTATGGGGGTCATCTTATTCAAAGGACCACAGTAACTAACACAGACAGTGACACCAAGCTCCCAGTGCAAATATGGGATCTTCCAGGTATAGTGCCAGGGAAATGTTAGCAATCCCCCAAAACCAGACAGGAGTAGATCCGATGCAATCACAGTAGGGACTTTTTATTAGAGCTAGCTGAGGCCAGCACACTGCATCGTGCAGGATGTTTTCGGTGATGAGGAGCCCCGAATATCTATGGAGCAAGGCTTTATAGTAAGCAGCAAGTGGGGGGGTGAGTGTGAAGCATCTAATTGGAAAGTTTCTATGGCCTTAACATAATTAGCTGGTGCTGGGAGTCATATCATAAACCTAAATTTCTGCTTCCCTCTGCACTGGTGGTCATTAGACAGGGGATGGGCTTGTAACTTGGGAGTGCAGGTTTGTTGGAGGTGTAACCTGGAGACACAGGTCCTGTTGGGGATTAGTCTAGAGACTGAGCTAGGCTCTGGTTTTGTTGGGAGGTAACTTGGAAAGTAATGCTAGCTGCTGGTCTGTTAGTTTGCCTGAGTTCAGGTTCTCTAAAATGGAGTCTGAATTTAAAAGATTTGGCCTCTCACAGGTGGGAGAGGCTGACACTGCCACAGGTGGGACCTGGGCAAGAAGGCTTGGTTCTCCAGAGTCACCTAA
>NW_021608423.1:0-1327 GCF_004785775.1 Grammomys surdaster | reverse complement strand
ACACTGATCTACTGCACAAGGAAGGAGGACACTGATCTGCACAAAGGAGCTTTTCGCTTAACTCTGAGTGACAGAAGAATGGAAGAAAATGAATGCCTGTGTGGCAGACCCCTGTTCAAACTCTGTGGGGATGAGTCAATGAGAACAAACTCAGTGTCAGGACTTTTAGCTTCCAGACAATGAGTGCCTACCTTGTCTTGAGCGACTCCCCAGTAGACACACACAGGTTGTTGTGAGCCAGTGTATCCCTCCCCAGGTGGGCCCTGGAAACATTCTTTTTAAACTAGCTGTTTCTTATAGTTGTTTGCTTTGGGGACACAGGCAGGGCTTGGGAGTGAATGTCAAACTAAATGACTCCAGACACACATATTAAATTAAACAATGCTGCTCCAGCAATGTGTTCCCTTTGTGTTTCTGGTCTTACAGGATAATGTTTTGGGTCAATCAAGAAATAAAAACAATCAATGAAAACTATTGACTGTGTTGCTCAGGTGATCTTGAACTTGTGACCTTCCTGCCTTAACTACCCCCAATACTGAGATTCAGAGGCTGAATCACAACATCTGACTCTGTGTGTCTCAAAAAGTACGTATAGTTTAATAAACTATTTGGAGGCTCACTGCTTTTATTAATTCCTGGACAAATATAAACAAGTATTCTTATGATACCGAACAACAAAAATTCCTAGGTGAAATCATATGTATGTTTTAAAGTTCCCACTGTGCGTTGAAGAACTTCTGAGATTCACTGAGAAGCTGGGAAGAAGGAGGGAGAGACAAAAAGCAAGGGAGAATTGCTATGGAAATAGAGGAATCGTGACTCACATTATAAGTACAGGAGCCTTTGATAGAGTCTTGAGACACTCCAAGGGAAGGGTCTTGGGTAGACTGTCCTACAAAGAAGACCAAGGCTAACATGTCCAGACCAACTTCCTATTGGTTTTTCACTCCTCAGCCTTTTTCAATTGAAAATAATTTTTTTTCATAAACTATCTTCTGGTCATGGTTTCCTCTCCCCCAACTTCTCTCAGATTCCTATTACCCACCCAGCTCCATCTCTTCTTTCTCTAGAAAACAAACAGGCAAACAGAAAAGCATACAAACCAAAATATGAGAGAGAGAGAGAGAGAGAGAGAGAGAGAGAGAGAGAGAGAGAGAACATAAGAAACACACCCACATACACACCACACACACAGGCACATGCATTCACACATACACACACATACACACTATAAAAACACAGAATCAGAAACCATAATAAACAAGCAAAAGACCAGTAAGACCAAAAAAAAAAAAAAAAAAGCAAGCCCAAACAAAGTAAGTGAGAC
>NW_021608422.1:0-6134 GCF_004785775.1 Grammomys surdaster | reverse complement strand
CCTTTAGTCCTTGATACCATCCCTGTTCCATCTCTGTTTTCCTGGAGTCTTTACACTCTACACTCAGTTTCTAGTTTCTTGTTCTATGGGCACACCAATTTAAATGAGTTTGTCTAGGAGGGTCAGACACTGTCCTTTATTAGCTCAGGCTTCCTGCTGTGTCTGAAAGTTTCAATATGAGTTGTAGAACTCACTGCAAGCCTGTGGATCTTACCAAGAGTCAGATCTAGTCCCCATTCTTGGTCCACAGAGTCTCCCAAAGCCCCTGTAAATGTAGAACTCCCAAAGTTCCTATAGGTCTTATCACATTTCAGGACTGTTTCTCACCCTGGTGCTACAGAGATATGGATCAATCTGAATACCCATGAGCCTAACACAGGTCATATCTTGTCCCCACCTTGATTCCCTGGCTATTACTATCCAATTCACGGTTTGGATAGCTATTCTCACTAGGAAGATAAGGGACAAAAAAGTAGTTTCTCTTTTGTTTTGTTTTTGTTTTGTTTTTTTTTTCTTTGAGACAATGTTTCTCTGTATAGCCCTAGCTGTCCTGGAACTCACTCTGTAGACCAGGCTGGCCTCGAACTCAGAAATCCACCTGCCTCTGCCTCTGAAGTGCTGGGATTAAAGCCGTGCGCCACTACCGTCCGTAACAAAGTAGTTTTAATTGTCATTTCAGCAATAGAAAATTGTATCAAATACTTTAAAAATAATTATTAGTGATCCATAATTCTCTAAAACATTATCTGTATTATTGAGATACTTATTTGGTATATCTCTGGGGTTTTTTGTTTGTTTTGTTTGTTTTTAGAGTTTTTAGCTTTCCTCTTATAACTATCTTCATTGCATTCCAAAGAGATTTTAAAATTTTCATTCATTTTTGAACTTTCTAATTTCATTCTTAATTTCTTTAATGACCACTTTATCTTTCAGTAATGTATTGTTCAATATCCATGAATTTGTGTGTGGTTCATAATGGCTGGGAAACTCTGACCAATCTTTGACTGCTCTGTCTCATTTTGCAATTCCTAATACTGACTAATAATTGTTAGAAAGTTTGAGAAGCATTGCAGTACCAAAACAATGGAATTTCTCTCCTGATTTTCCTTCATACACAGTGGAAGACAGCAAAGTGAGCACACTCGATCCATGACGCAGCCACAAAAGGCCAGAAGACATTCAAGTTTAAACAAATAGCAACATCCACACCAGCTTATGAGCGAATAAGGACAGAAAACGTGAATGGCAGTAACCCATGGAATGTTTTCTTTTCTACCATCTTACAGAAGTCTGTCTAGAAAACCTGTAAAACAACTTCATGGCGGTTTGGGAGAGAGCCCAGCTGCTCAGAGCATGGATTACTCTTCTAGAGCATTTGGTTTCTAGCACCAGTATCAGCTGGCTCACAGCTTTCTGTGGATCTAGCTACAAGAGATTCAAATCACTCTTCTGGCCTTAGACATTGCATTCACGTGTAAAGCGTCATAGTCAGAAACTCACCTGTACATTCAAAAATAAAAATCTTAAGACAAAGAAAACAGACTTATGAACTAGTTACTTTTCACATCCGTTTTATCTGTGAACACTGGGGTTTGGTTGTAAACTTTGGAGACTGACAAAGATCATGAAAGCAAGAAGCACTGGAACCTGATTAACATGGAAGCACCTATATCCTTCAACGATTTTTATAAGAACTCAGTGTTACTACTCCTTTATCCCTATACCCCAGGGCACAAGGTAAAATGTGCAAAAGATGTGTCAGCTACTTTGCAAGGATTTAAAACCAAAATAGAATCTGAATTGAATTCATCCACAATGAAAAACTGTTCTTTTAAGTCATGAAGAACAGCAGAATATTCAACTAATTTAAAGAGAGAGAGACACAGAGACACAGAGACAGAGACAGAGACAGAAACAGAGAGATAGAGAGAGACAGGGAGAGCATATAAATAGCACAACTGCCAGAATATCACTGCTGAGAACAGGTGAGTATATCATTGCTGAATCAAACTGAGGCATGTTGAGTTTGTACAGATACATCATTTGGAAGTGGGTGGTTGCTGTGCATGACTATTTATTCCTGGCACTAGGGAGGCAGAGGCAGGTGGATCTTGAGTCCACCAGCCTGGTCTACAGGGTCAGTTCAATGACAACTGGAGATACACTGTGTATCCTATCTCAAAGATAAAAAATCATGAATATTCTTTTGTGGCTGGGTTACCTCACTCAGGATGGTATTCTCAAGTTCCATCCATTTGCCCTCAAAAACAAGATGACTTGGTTTTTAATGGCTGAATTGTATTCCTTTGTGTAGATGTACTACATTTTTAAAATCTATTCTTCAGTTGAGGAACAGCTATATTTTCCAGTATCTGGCTATCATGAATTAAAGCTGCTATAAATATAGTTGACCAAGTATTTTCACAGAATCTTGGAGCACCTTTTGGGCATATGTCTAGAAGTTTTATAGCTTGAGGAAAAACTATTCACAGTTTTCTGAGAAGGTGCCAGTTGATTTCCAAAATGGTTGTACATATTTGCACATCCACCTGCAACACAGGTATAGATATTAGTCATAAAATAATGATACTTCTGCCATACTCGATAGACCCAAAGAAGCTAAAAAGAATGAGGGCCATAACTAGGATTTTTGAATATCACTTAGAAGTGGGAATGAAATAGTCATAAGAGGCAAATGGAGGGAGCAGACAGGGTGAAAGAGGGGATTGTGGGTCAGGATCAGGTTTGGGGACAGATGGGAGAGATGTCTAGATACCATGAAAATGAATGAAAACCTGCAGTTATCAGAGATGAGGAGGTAGGCTGCATCACCAGGACAAGACAGATACCCACAAACAGTAGATAGAGCTCAGGGAGTCTTATGGAAGAACAGAAAGGATTGCTGACTCCAAAAAGGAAAATAACTCAACAGAAAGACCAAAAGTATCAATTAGACTGTACTCTTGGAGATTTTAGAGTCTGAACTACTATAGAAAGAACACACAGATGCCATATCCAACTCTTCCTGTACATATGTAGCCATGTCAAGCTTCCTCTTCTTGTGGGTCTTGAACAACTGGTGTGGAGGATATCCCAAATCACAAATGCTATTGCCTGTACATTGAATATGTTATTCATACCTTCCTCCTCTTTCCACATTGTCCAAGTGGCCTTTCTTCATTCTTAACAAATTTTAGCAAAATGATAACTAGAGTATTAATTTTAAGAGTTGGGTGATTAAGAGACACCCTGCCCTCTTATGATCATCACTGGTATTGACTGTATATCTCATGTTACTGATAAGTTATCTACGAGATGAATCTATCCTGTGAGAGACAGTACTTTCTCCGCTGCAGCATCCTGTTTGTTATTCATGGTTTTTGCACTGGATTAGTCCAACAAACACTAAATAGATTTACAGTGTAGCTCTATTTCTTTGGCAAATTATCAGAGATGAAGAACAGATACCTGTTTCTAGGGGCCAGGGTTTTTGGACTTGCTGGTGTGATCAAACCTGGAATATGTGAGCATCAGGGAGATTATTTTATAGCAGTTTCTCTGTATGCAAAGTGACGATTATTATAGTGAAAATATTCATTTCTCTATAAACCCAGTTATGCTATGTGAATATATTTTTGTGTTAATCCAAGATGTGGGGTATGGGGCAGCTTCACATTATCCACAGCCACTAACGATCAGTGTCTCATGCTTTAGGAGTCATATTAATTTTTTCCAGAGGCAGACAGGTTTAGTTTGGAATTCTGGGGGCTCTTGAGAGGGGATAAATGTGAGATACTCAAGAGGACCTGTGGTGGCGACTGCTCTGCTTGCTGCTGCCAGTCCCTCTTGCTGCTGTTCCTGCTACCGCTTTTGCTGTTGCTGGATTGTGTTTGGCTGTTTTGTTTGACTGCTGGTTGCAAACACCCTGATGATAGAGATTGGATTTGCCAAGAGGAACCAAATGACCCAATTCAGCAGGAAGTCATCTCAAGATGTCTACACTCCTTTTCTTCTGTTTTTTTTTTCTTGACTACATGGTATTAGGAGGTTGGGAGGGATTGGGGTTTACTAAGTTTTGGAAGATGGATGGATAATAGAACACAATAAAGTACCCGCAAAGTATAATTAGAGGCAAGGGAACACACAGATTAACAGGGAGAGATCAGTGAAAGAGAGTACACTGAACTGGTTATACTTACAAACTATATTTTGTTTCTTTATTGTGTGTGGGCATGTTCAATCACAGATTTGAGGAAGCCGGAATAAAATATGTAGGAGTTTGTTCTCTCCACTATGTAGGCCCTGGGGCTTGAACTCTAGTAATCAGATCTAAGTGGTGAGTGCTTTACCTGCTGTGCTGTCTTGCTGCCTCTTATGGCCTGTGTTATGATCAAGACATGGTGCTATAGTTTTGTCAGTTTCAGTGTTGGTGGAAGTCTCTAAAAGAAACAACAGGCCTCAATATTTAATTTTGTAAGTCAGTGTGAATCTATTAATAAATATAGAACCTACAAACTGTTGTTTCCTATTCTATCATTTGTAGCTCTTTGACTGTAACTGTCATTAGTAATTTTTGCCATCAGAATGGAAGTGAATTGTCAAGTGGGTTGGACAAATTTCTTGGTTTGTGGCTGGAGAGAGAAGGCTCTGCCTGTTAGAGCCCTGGTCACTTTTGCAGTGGTTCAGAGCTTGTTTCTTACAAACTATATTTATAAGATTACATCTGTTTGTGACTCTACCTCTTAGGGTATAACACCCATTCTTCTTCAGGGCAAGGAATCCACATAAATACATGCACATCCAATACAGATAAATGAAAGAAATGCTAAAATATTTCTTTGTTCACAGGAGTAAGTTCATAGGAGTAAGTACCACAAGTCAGATTTTGAGTTTCGTCACACGGACAGCTATAACTACTCCAGATAGTTATCTTGTGTCTGTGCTCACAGATCTTTATCTTGTGTCTGTGTTCAGTTTCAGACAGCTGAAAAGGCTAGATGCTTGATTTTGATCTTCTGAGAAAATAACTTTGTGACTGAGGAAGCAACTGACAGACAGGATGACATCTTTGCCTAATCATTGTTCTGATACCTCTTGACTCCTGTCTGGTTTGCAGGTGTTACTGATGATTGGAAACACAATTTCACTATGGGCTAGAGGGAAGAGTTTGTCAAGATCTTTCAGAAGGATATGTACAGCTTGGATCTTGGTATCCTTCTTGTTCCTGAGAAATTAAACCTCTTCATGCTCCTGAGAAGGAGCTGTTTTAGCCTCTTTTCCTCTTTCCTCTTGATTTAATGTGCGGCAGTGAGTACCATGACTTCTTCAAACAAAAGCGTTTAACACACATTTATGGAATAAAAATTTTAATGGTATTAATGAAGCTGTATTCTGTGTTTAGCATTTTTAGTGACTATGGCTTTCAACAGCTGAGAAGCCCAGAACAAGGATCCTTAGGATCTCTGAAGATCAACAGTAAGGGAGAAACTGTGGGAAAACCTGCAATAAAAACTTCACTGACATGCCTCATAAAGAGACGAGAATCTATTAAAAAATTTTGAAAGATGACACAAATAAAATTTAGAAGATAAAAGCTAACAAACGTGACCACCAGCATTAGGATAGTATGGGTTGCTCTGGTCTCAGCTTGGCCTCTGGGGTTCTGATTGGTGGTGAGGATGTGCTGCATTCGCTGGCGATGTCTATGGAGGAGAAGTACCATGGAGACACTGGTCCAGACCATGATGCTCATGAATGTGGCATCATGGGCAAACCGCAAGAAGACAATGCCTACACTGAATCCAGAATTGGAACAGAAAAGCTTGCTTTTAGAGTCAGAGCTGTTATCTGTATTCCATGGCCCAGTTACCTTAACTGGAATGTAGATGTTATTTAAGACACTGAAGAACCAACAACTGTAACAAGAATAACTCGCCACATTTGGGGCACTTGATCTGAGTGTAACTTTAAGTCTATTAACAGGAACAACAGTGACAAACTGATGGATACTCAGAACACAGGTGGAACACAAGTTTGTGCTTCTTGCCACCAGGCGAGAGAAGAATTCCAATTTACATTTGAGGTCATTTGGAGAGAATCTTAGAGAAAAAGTCATCATGTTGTTTGGAAATGAA
>NW_021608421.1:0-13149 GCF_004785775.1 Grammomys surdaster | reverse complement strand
ATCTGTTGGTTGCCATTTTGTCCTATTGACAGTGTCCTTTGCCTTACAGAAACTTTGCAATTTTATGAGGTCCCATTTGTCAATTTTTTATTTTAGAGCATAAGCCATTGGTGTTCTGTTTAGGAACTTTTCCCCTGTGCCTAGGTATTTAAGACTCTTCCTCACCTTCTCTTCTATTAGTTTCAGTGTATCTGGTTTTATGTGATGGTCCTTTATCCACTTGGACTTGAGCTTTGTACAAGGAGATAAGAATGAATCATTCTTCTACATGCTGACCTCCAGTTGAACCAGCACCATTTATTGAAAATGCTGTCCTTTTTCCATTGGATGGTTTTAGCTCCTTTGTCAAAGATCAAGTGACCATAAGTGTGTGGGTTCATTTCTGGGTCTTCAGTTCTATTCCATTGATCTTCCTGTCTGTCTCTGTACCAGTACCATGCAGTTTTTATCACTATGGCTCTTTAGTACAGCTTGAGGTCAGAAATGGTGATTCCTCCAGAAGTTCTTTTATTGTTGAGAATAGTTCTCGCTATCCTAGGTTTTTTGTTATTCCAAATGAATTTGAAAATTGCTCTTTCTATCTCTATGAAGAATTGATTTGGAATCTTGATGGGGATTGCATTGAATCTGTAGATTGCTTTTGACAAGATGGCCGTTTTTACTATATTAATCCTGCCAATCCACGACCATGAGAGCTCTTTCCATCTTCTGAGATCTTCTGTTTCTTTCTTCAGAGACTTGAAGTTCTTGTCATACAGGTCTTTCACTTGCTTGGTTAGATTCACACCAAGGTATTTTATATTATTTGTGACTATTGTGAAGGATGTCAATACATTTCTTAATGTTACACCATTGGGTATAAAGTAAAAATATAAAGAAAAATAAGGAGAAAGTGAGCTCAAATTGTAGATTTTAATTTCCTAAACACTTTATTGAGTAATTCCAAAAGAATTGTGCAGACTTGGACGTGTTTGGTCTCACAGATAGTTTCAGACTCATTGTTAATGACAATTTCAACAGAACTCACTTGAATTAGGACATCAAACTTTTGTTTTATTACTTTTAGAAAATAAATTGTAGTTGGATGGTGGTGATTCCAGCCTTTAATCCCAGCACTTGGGAGGCAGAGGTAGGCTAAGCCCTGTGAGTTTGAGGCCAGCCTGGTTTGCTGAGCTAGTTCCAGGACAGCCAGGGGTATACAGAGAAATTCTCTCTCAAAAAAATTAGAAAAGAAAAAAAAAGTAAAAAAGGGACAAAATATCTAATGTTTCTCAAAAGAAGGCACTTAAAAGTTGTGGGTTTTTTTTCTTGTGTCAGTTTTTATGCTAATATTTATTTTGAAGATTCTTAATTCTTTTTCAGATATTGTGTTTTTTCTTTTTCTTTTTTCTTTTTTTATTTCTAATAGGCCTTAAAACCTTCTAAGTAATTTAGTTTTGGTAAATATACAGTAAAGAAAAGGATAAAGTATGATTTCTTAAAAATTAGTTTAGCTCCACAGGACTGAGGATGAAGCTCATTGGTAGATTGATTACCAAGCATGTGCAAGGATCTGGATCAGTACCCATTTCTAGGGAGTATATACCTTGTAAGGATCAATCATGTTGTTAAGATGTATAATTAATTGTGTAAGTAAATGATAACCAGATACTTTACTCCTACTTGAACTATTGATGAGTCAGATCTAAGGTTTTCTAACTCAAAGATGTTATGTCACACATGATTAGAGAGATATCACTTATACTTCTGAAGCAAGACTTATACTTTTATAAACTAAAATTGTCATCCTGCTTAGTTTATAACTAGATATGTTAATTTGTTTAATTGTGGTGTATGTGATCTGTGATGGCTGTTCATGGTTGTCAACTTGAGTACATCAGGAATGAACTAAGACCCAGGCAGCTGGGTATATCTGTGAAGGTTTTTTTCTTAATAAAATCATTCAAGGTGGGAAGATCCATTTATAATCTGGATCTTTTGAAGTAAGAAGATAATACCCTTCATCCAGATCTTTTGAGTGAGATAATCTACCTTTAATTTGGGCCTTCTGGTATCAGCCTATGACATGGAAAAAGAAGCTTGCTTTCTCTTTTTCTGCTTATTCTCATTGTTATTGGAAAGTTTATTCTTTCATTCATGTTAGAGCCTACTTCTTTGGGATTGTGGCATACATTGAAAGACAAGTTGAGATGATCCAGCTTCATGGTTTGAACAACTCCTGTATTGTTGAACTTCTGTTAGTAGACAGCCTTGTTAGACTAGGTAGAAAACAGCATCTTTAAGCCGTTCTAATAAATATATGTATGAATATATGTGTGTGTATGTGTATCTATCTGTCTGTATCTATATGTCTGTCTGTCTGTCTATCTATCTGTCTATCTGTCTATCTGTCTATCTTGTTTGTTTTTCAATCAGTTCTGTTCCTCTACAGAAACCTAACAAATACAGGTTTTGGTACCAGAGTGGTTCTATAGCAACAGAAGTATAGGGATGATTTTTTTTTTTTAACTATCTGGAATAGGCTTTCTAATTTGCTAACATCTACAGTTACTCAAGCCTCTCCAGTTACTAAAGCTTTTCCTAGAATCTCACAGAGTACTGAAAGCCTGTTGTGTTAGGGTTTCCATTACTATGAAGAGACACCATGACCAAGGCAACTCTTATAAAGGACAGCATTTAATTGGGGCTGGCTTACAGTTTTTAGAGAGGTTCAATCCATTATCATGGCAGAAATCATGGCAGTATGCAGGCTGACATGGTGCTAGAGGAGCTGAGAGTTCTACATCTTGATCTGAAGGCTGATAGGTATTGTCTTCCAGGTAGCTAGGAGGGTCTCAGAGCCCACCCCCCACAGTGACACTTCCTCCAACAAGGCCATACCTACTCCAAATAGTGCTGCTCCCTAGGTCAAGCATATTTAAACCACCACATAGGTATATGTGTGTTTTTTTAAAAAGAAAAAATATATATATCTATAGATAATTTATGGAAAAATAAGAAAAATGATTATTGTTTGTTCTTAGCATCTCTGGATAAACTGACAAAGGAAAAGAATGCACTCTGTGATAAAATTAAACAGTTCTATCATCTCAGAATGTGGTGATGGACAGCATTGGCATTATTGAAATAAAATAGACCAGCTCCAGATGTGTATAAACAGCCTAAAATTTTATAAATGTACCCTCGAAGAGAATCTTCTCTCCAGCAACCACAGAGCTCAAGTTGTGGAAAATCAAACTGAAGCCCTCATTATAACAATGATTGAGTTGCAGCAAAAATTCAAGTCTCAGCCTTGGAGGGTATCTGTCAGCAGGCAGTTAAAGTACAGACAATAATTGGTTTAAAAAGAAAAAAACCCCAGGAGCCTATAACATGGGTTGGGGATATGTGGGAGAACCCTATTGAAACTGAGAACTTTGATCCTTTAGATTCTCAAAGGTCTATCTCACCTGAGGAATTAGTCTCTCCACATACAGCAGAAGATCTCCTCATATGCCTGGAAATATTATCTTTTCCACCTTTGACTGAGAAAATTAATCCTTCATTCATAAAACAGTAGTGACTGTTACTGAAGATGATGCCAGGCAAGACAATACTGATGTTCTTCAGGGCCCACCAATAGTTACCTCTGGACCTATAACCAGAGTTCAGGCTAAGCAGGCTCCTGGAGAAGAGATTGAAAGTGTAGTCCGGAATATGTCAGTTTAATGTTGGTGAAGGGATTTTAAGGTTTAGGGAAATTGCATAACCTAATCCTCCAACAAAGGGAAGGCCCAGAAAACATGCTCTTCCCTAATCCTCTGAGATGCAAAATGGTGAAAGGGGCACCAGCACATTTGAAGAGGTTTTTTTTGTTTGTTTGTTTGTTTCCTTTTTCTTTTCGTCAGACTTAGGGTTGGAGACACTACTGCTCAGTTGGATAAATTAAATGCAGTGAGTTTAATTGGGCCCAAAGTAGCAAGGACCAGGTGGCAGCACTGACTCACCAAAGGCGAAGTAATCATAGTTATCATCACAGGCAGCATAGACAGCAATGTTCATAATGGCCTAATCTGTAATGGACAGGCTAGGCAAAGTGATTCTTATGGTGGCATGATTTATGCGGACTTTTGGTACTGGCTAATCAATTATGGTATTTCCAAGCATGAAATAGAAAAGAAGCCTCCTGCATTTTTGTTTGATCGATATAAGTGGAAAGACTCTCAGACAAATGAAAGAAAGAGTGTATTGGATTTTGGCAAAAGTAAATCTTGGCCTGTGAACCAATTTCCAGATTTAAGCCCCTTGAATGAACGGGTAGCCAGGTTCCCCTGAGGAAGGACCCAGAGAGTTTTACTTTTAGCCTTTCTCTGGTCCTTCCATAGGAGGACGTATCTACAGCTTTTACAAGAGTAATTGTGCACTGGGGGAAAGAAAACTATCAAACTTTCTGGGGTCTGTTGGATACTGGTTCTGAGTTGACTCCAGTTCTGGGAGGCTAAGAAACATTGTGGCCCTCTAGTTAAAGTAGGTGGTCAGGTGATTAATGGGGTTTTAACTAAAGTCCTATTCACAGTATGTCTTCTATGTTCCAGAATTTATCTTGTGGTTATTTCCCCTGTCCCAGAATGTATAATTGGGATAGATATACCTGGAAGTTAGCAGAATTCTCCTGCTGGTTCCCTGACCTGTGGAATGAGGACTATTATGATTGGAAAGGCTAAATCTATGGTTCTCAACCTTTCTAATGCTGCAACCCTTTAATACAGGTTTTTATGTTGTGGTGACCTCCAACCATAAAATTATTTCATTGCTACTTTATAACTGTGATTTTGCTATTGTTATGAATTATAATGTAAGTATCTGCTATGCAGGAGGTCTGATATGTATCTCCCAAATGGGTTGCAAGCCACAAGTTGAGAATCACTGGGCTTTAGAGTTGCCTATACCAAAGAAAATAGTGAATCAGAACCAATAATGCAGTCCTGGAAGAATTGCAGAAATTAGTGCCATCATCAAGGACTTGAAAGAGGGAGGAGGAGTGGTTCCCACCACATCCCTTTTTAACTCTCCTATCTTACTAATGCAGAAGACATGTACTGGAAAATGTTATGGAAAATGATAGTTGACTTTTGAAAACTCAAATTGTAGCCGCTGTTCCAAATGTGATGTCCTTACTTGAACAGGTTAATAATACATCTCTTGATACATGGTGTGTAGCTAATGATCTAGCAAATGTCTTTTTTTCTTGGACCTGTCTATAAAGATAAACAGAAGCAATTTGCTTTCAGTTAGCAAGGCCAGCAGTATTCCTTTATAATTTACCTGATATATTAACCTTCCAACCCTGTGTCATAACTTAGTTCAAAGGGATGTTGATCATCTGTCTCCGCCATAAAATGTCACATTGGTCCACTATGTTGATGACATAATGCTGTTTGAACAACGTGAGCAGGTAATAGCAACCACTTTGGACTTGTTGGTAACACATAGTGTACCAGAGGATGGGAAATACATCCAACCAAAATTCAAGGGCCTTCTAATTCAGTGAAATGTTTAGGAGTTCAGTGGTGTGGAGCATGCTTGTAAGATGAAGGATAAGAGGTTGTACCTGGCTCTTCCCACCATCAAGAAAGAAACACAAGTTTTAATTTAGTAGGCTTATTTGGATTCTGGAGACACTTGGGTATTACTCAAGCCCATATATTTAGTTACTCCAAAACTTGCTACCTTTGAGTGGGGCCTGAAACAGGAGAAGGCTCTCCAACAGGTCCAGGGTATTGTGTAGGCTGCTCTATTACTTAGACCATATGATCCAGGAGTCCCAATAGTACTTGAAGTGTCAGCACCAGATAGGGATGCTGTAGGGAGTCTTTGGCAGGCCTCTGTAAATAAGTCACAGAAAAGACCTTTAAGATTTTAAAACAAGGCTTTATCATCATATGTAGACAAATATTCTCCCTTTGTGAGACAGCTCTCTATTGAGTCTTAATGGAAACTGAACGTTTGACAATGGGCTACCAAGTTGCCATGTGACCTGAGCTGACCATCATGAGCTGGGTGTTAATCTGACACCATAAAATAGGATGTAGTGCACAAATGGAAATGGCATATATGTGATCAGGCCCAAGAAGGCCCTGGTGGCATAAGCAAGTTTCATGAAGAATTGCCCAAATGCCTTTGGCTTCTCCCATAATAATGCTGTCTCCTGTGACATATGCACTTATAGCCTCATGGAGTATGTCCTGTGATTGAGTCACTGAGGAAGAGAATCAGTGTGAGTTACTGATGGTTTTGCAGTCACAACCCAGAAGTAGATAGCTTCAGCATTACAGCTCCTTTCTGAAACAGCCCTTTTCTAAAAGTTATATATGAAAGGAAATCTTCACAATGGAAAGAACTTTGGGCAGTACACGTGGTCATATATTTTAATTGGAAGGAAAACTTGTCAGATATGACATTGTTTACTGATTCATGGGCTCTAGCCAATGAATTGACTCCATGGCCAGGGACTTGGAAAGAGCATAATTGGAAAATTGTTAGGAAAAACATGGAAGAAGTATGTGGATAGAACTTTGCAAATGGGTAAAAGATGTGAAGGTAGTTATGTCTCATGTAAATGCTCATCAAAAGGTGACTTCATCAATCCAGTAATGAAGTAGATAGGATGACCCATTCTGTGACTAGTCAGCCTCTTTCCCCAGTCATGTCTGTCATTGCCCAATGAGCCCATGAACAAAGTGGCCATGGTGTCAGAAATGGGGGATATACGTGGGCTTGAAAACATGCACTTACCAAGGCTGACTTGGCTATAGCTCTGCTGCTGAGTGCCAGCTCTGGCAACAGCAGAGACCAACACTGAGCCCCAGATATGGGACCGTTACTTGGGGTAATCACCCAGTGACCTGGTGGCAGGTTGACATTGGACCACCTCCTCTGTGGGAAGGACAATGCTTTGTCCTTACTGAAGTAGATACTTATTATGGTTATGAATTTGCTTTTCCTGTATATAATGCTTCTGACAAAACCACCTTCCGTGGACTTACAGAATGCCATATCCACTGCCAGGGTATTCTACACAGAATTATTTCTGACTAAGAAACTTACTTCACAGCCAGTAAAGTGTAACAGGGGACCCATGGTCACTGAATACACTGGTCTTAACCGTGTTCCCCACCTTCTGAAGTAGCTGCCCTGATAGAAAGATGGAATGGCCTTTTGAAGACACATTTACAGCACTAGTGAGGTGGAAACTTAAGGGTTCTTTGGAAAGTCGATTGAGTGGTGTTTTGCTGGGGCAAACACATGAAGGAACGTTTAGTTAAAGTAGACACAGGTGAAAGGCTAAAGCAGACTCATGAAGGAACGTTTCAAGCAGACTCAGAAGAGAGGATGTTCTGCTAAAGCAAGCGCGTGAAAGGATACGTGCTAATGACACGCATATGTTGGTCTGCCTTACATTGTTGCATAGTTGAGCTGCATTTGTTGGAATTCCATAGAGAGAGGTGCACTAAAAAACTTATGGTGATGTGCTGCAGTTTGTTGCCATTTTCAAGGGTTGATTGGATGCATGTGCTGAGGCAAGGCATGTGGACACGTGATGTTTGGAGTGTATAAATAGGACTACACAGAGTGATGGAGACAGAGCTTGGCTTGCTGTTACAGCTAGCTGTGCAATGGTTATGAGTTTCGAGTCTTCACTGATTTTGCTTTCCTGAGAGAGGCACAGCTGAGAACTTCTCCTGGTGATCCTGTTGGTTCCTCCTGCTGATTCAAGCCTAGGCTGTTTTGCTAGGTAGTGTCATCACTATTGCCAACCCAACTCTACTGAACTGGACTGTTGGTGTATCTGTGAGGTGTCTGTGGGTGGATTGAGCTGTTGTTGCTGACCTGCGAACTGAACTGCCGATTTCCAAACAACACAGATGGGAGTTGCTCCAAAAAGCCATTTCTAAACAGGTCTGCTTCCCCTGCATATTTTCTTTTCTACTACCTCTGGTAGGTGGTGGGTTACAAGGAAGGTTAAAGTGTTTAAGAACCATAATTAGAATTAGGATTTGAAAAAGTTAAAGCTACACACTAGTTATGTGGCTGCAGCCTGGAGTGCTCTCCAGGTTGTATATGCTTTGAGTCAGCATCCAATATATGGTATGATTTCTCCCATAGCCATGACACATGAGTTCAGGAATAAAGTGGTAGAAAAGGTAACAGTTCCACTCATTGTTACCCTTAGAAACCCACTAGGAAAATTTTTGCTTCCTGTTCTATTAACTTGTTAGCTTAAAAATTTTGGCTCCAGAGGGGAGAGCACTCATGCCAGGAGCCACAACAAACATTCCATTGAACTGGAAATTCAAGACTTTCTCCTGGTTACTGTGGCTTTGATGCTCTTAAACCAACAGGGCAGGCAGTGGTGGCTCATGCCTTTAATCCCAGCACTTGGGAAGCAGAGGCAGGCAGATTTCTGAGTTTGAGGCCAGCCTGGTCTACAGAGTGAGTACCAGGACAGCCAGGTCTATACAGAGAAACCCTGTCTCAAAAAACAAACAAACGAAAAACCAAAAAAGCAAGACAAACAAGAAAGAATTAACAGTGTTAAGAAGGATGATTAATCTAGATTAACAAGGGGAAATTGGATTGCTTTTCCACAATGGAGGTAAGAAAAATTATATCTGGGGTGTAGGTGGTGATCCTTTAGGACAGTGATTCTTTCTCAACCTGTGTGTTGCAACTCCTTTGAGGGTTGAATGACCTGTTCACAAGAGTTCATATTAGATTTCTTTTATATCAGATATTTATGTAATGATTTATAACAGTAGCAAAATTACAGTTATGAAGTAGCAATGAAAATAATTTTATGGTTGGTGTCACCACAACATAAGGAACTATTATTAAACTATATTAAAGGACTGCAGCATTAGAAGATTAAGAACCACCCCTTTAGGACCTCTCTTGGTGCTACCATGGCCTGTGATAAAGTCAGTGGGAAACTACAACAGCCAAATCCATGCAGAATGACAAAGGGATGAAAGTATGGGTTACTCTTCTAAGAAAAGAGCCAAGACCTGGTGAGGTGCTTGCTGAGGGTGGAGGAAAAACAGAATAGATAGTAGAAGAAGGTAGTTATACATACCAACCAAGGCCATATAAGCAGCTACAGAAACAAGGATTATAATTGACATGAGTGTTTCTGTTATATTTTGTTAAGAATATGTTTGTACAGGCATGGGTGTTTTCTTTCCTTGATTTCTTTATCATGTAACATCAACAAAGAGAATATCAGTGGTTATCATATTTAAGTTTGAGATACTATAAGAATGTCCCTTGAGGGATATTGTCACCTGTTCTAAAATTTATAACTTGTTTGCAGTTGTATGAGGGATAGTTATATCATGTTATGTGTAATTATGGTCTGATTAAATATATAATGCATTTGCATTGTACATAGGATAGTTGTATCATGTAAAGCTTAATAATGACCTGGCTACTGTTTTCATTTGGAAGTTAGGCACAAAATAAGGAGATCTGAGTATGTGTTAAGTTGTAATGGCTATTCTTGGTTGTCAGCTTGACTACACCTGAAATGAACTAAAACCCAAGCAGCTGGGTACACTTGTGAGGGATGTTGGATTTTTTTTCCTATAATTAAATCATTTGAATTGGGAAGACCCACTTTTAATCTGGATCTTTTGAGGTAGTAAGATCAACTGTTTAATCTAGGTCTTACCTTCTATGGCAGCCTATATAAAGGGCATGGGAGAAGGAAGCTTGCTCTCTCTTTTTGCCTGCTTGCTTTCACTGGCAGGTCCATTCCTTCATCGGTATTAGAGCTTACTTCTTTTGTACTCCAGTGTGTGCTGAAATATCTCATCTGTGGACTGAGATACCTCCTTTGTGGACTGAGCAGTTACTGGATTCATGTACTTGCCCTTGATAAATGGCCTTTATTGGACTATCTAGACCATAGCCTGTAAGCCACTGTAATACGTTCCCTTTATATATTTATTCATTCTGTAAGTTCTTTCCCTCTAGAGAACCATGTGTAATACAGAATCAAAATCAAACTATCAAGTTTTATAACATAAGTATTATAATATTACAATTTTATATTATCAACTGTATTTTAATAAAATTGGGAATTTAGAAGGTATATTTATATAAATTAGTATGATTTAAAATGTAGAAAAGTAAATTAGAGTATGATGGGGGGCTCTAAACTATTGTGTGACTCCATATTCCATTGTGATCCATTTTTGAAAATAAATCTTTGGTATGCCAACTTTAGATAAAGAATCTGATAAGGAAGGAAATTTGACAAGATCAGCAGTTCATTATGGAAGGATAAGAACAAATACTTCAACAGGATTGCAAACACTTCCTATCCCTCATAAGTTTCAGATCTTTCATTTTTAAAATATTTGTTATTTTCTCTTGTAACTGAGAATTTCCTGTTTCTGTTTGTTCTCTAGTTCTAATGCTATGCCTGCATTTTCAGTGAAAAATTTATATACCTATAACTTTTTATTTTCTGCTGGCCTCCTTTGAACAACCTAGTAAAGGAGTAAAAAACAAAATCTATGAATTTATTTGTTATTTTAACTTCTAGAATGATAATATTTAAAAGTCAGCAATGAAACAATTTAGCTAACTCATGGTAATTACTGCATTTTTATGAGCTAGTATAACATTATATTAACATAACTTTTTACATTTTTACTTCTTTTAATGTTCATAAAATTTAGAAAGATCAAAATGATGAGCAGTGAGAAATCTTAATAGAAAATAAATACATTTGCTAAAAATTATAATTATAATGGTCACTTAAATATCTGCAGTAATTTTACCTGTCATCTTTACCTTTACAAATTATATTCATTTCAGATATGAATAAGGAACTTAGTAAAATATTACACTGAAAAAAATTAGGGAAATTCCAAGTCTGTAATATGAATTAATTAGAGTCAGAATCCTTAGTCCTGTATAATACATAAGTTCCTGGCCAGAAGTGGAACTGAAGAAAGAATGCATTGGTCATTGATGTAATGGCTGAATTCAATGATGAAGTGCTGTCAATCAATTTAAAACTTAATTGTAATATTTTTCAGAACTCTGTTACAAGATACAGGTGCTATTATTTATAACTTTTGAATGTTCCTAACTATGGATCTATGTAAAGTAAATTTGTTGAGGATTTGCTGACAGTCCCTATATCCAATTCATTGGTTTTGGTTCAGTCATTGATGTTGTTTTTCCATAAGAGTCTTTGCGCAGTATTACTAAAAAAGAAACAGACTATCCAAGTGCTGAGTTCTTAGTCTAGGTTTACAGTTACAACTACTCCTTTATTTACTGTGAGATTACTCCTCATAAACCCTTTGTAAGTCCAGAATGCATTTAATACAGCTACTCTTCCAAACATAACTGGGCAGCATCCTAAGTGTGGTGTGTCCATTGTTTACTCTGCAGTTTCATAGCTGGCTGGACACTGTAGTTGACTCCAGTGTTCAGCATCTCGAGAAACTGTCTAATAGAAGCACTACCCAGGAAAAGTGAAAATTCCAAGTAGATAATGTACCTAACTGTAGGAGGCATGAAAAAATAGACAGTAACAAATGTTTCTGAAAGTACAGTGACCAAGATTTAATTCAATTTCAAATGTGACTGACTTCAAGATGTTATTGCAGTTCCTATCTAAGATTCAACAGCCTTTGTTTTGAATGTACAACACGTGCACTTTGCATAAAGCCTGTGGTCATTCCACACAGTGTCAGCTAAGAGTTCAGGTTATTAATGTGCTATGGATTGCAGTGTTTTTACTGTGCATACAAACTACCCTTATAGAAATGGAGTGAGATAGTTAAAGAAAACAATGATTTTTAGTGTTTTTAACTGTCATTCCTCAATACATATTAAATTAGTGTCTTCTTAGATTGTACTGAGTTAGACTTATTCTTTTTTTATTTAATTAATTTTTTTAACTTTATGTTGAATTTTTTCCCAATCTGCTTTTATACCACTTTAATTACATGCAAATATCAAGGTCAGTTCTAGGTTGACAAAGTCCTGTGATCATTCCTATGATCATTGTTTCTAAGGGCTTATCAGAATGACCAAAATATCTGAGCCTATTGCCCTATCCTACCCCAAAGTCATTTTCATTTCTGAGGCCTATTTCTTTGTTCTAGCCTAAGATTTAGATTCCTGCCTGAAATTACTTCCTTGTCATGGCCCAATGTCAGATTCCTGCCTGAAGCTCATTTCCTTATACTTGGCCAATGTCAGTTTCCTGCCAAGCAGCCCCCAAATCTCTCCACATCTCCCTGTTTTTTTTATTTTATAAACAAGACTGAGGCTGTCTTAGGTTGTTCTGACAAGAATGCTTTCCTTACCTATCATGGAATATGTATTATCAAAAGCAATGCACTTCTGTCTTAGGTTGGTAAGGCTCTGTACAGAATCTTACCCATCCTTGGCTTGCCAGCCTGTTAAATTAATAATTCTGTCTTGGGGTCCAATTTCAGGTTCAAGCCATGTACTTTGGCTGCAAACATGTTGATGTTGTTAAAGACAAGCTTTAACACGATTGGGCAGGAATAAAAGTATTCCTAGGACAAAAGGGGCTAGCATGCAAGCTATATATGCCATTCTTGAAGCTTGACCAAAATAGAAATACTAACCTCAGGCCATGGATAATTTTATCAGCAGTATTTGCAACATCAAAGCTCAGCAGAGCAGCATTTTTTAAATTCATAATCTCACTATGCAAAGTTAAAATATCCAGAGAGGTGTTAGAATTATGCCAAATACCCTGTAAGTGTCTTTAATCTTTTTCCTAATTATGATGACTATCATTGAAAATTTTAGAAGTAACACAAATCCATTGGTATTTGGCATGACCCTCGAGATGGCTTCTTACTCTTAAACTCTGAACCTTCTTCCAATAATTTGAATAGAATAAAGAGTATCAATCTGTTATTACAAACACCTATCTAAATCCTCTTGTATACTCAACACATTAGTAACAATTTTTCTTGCTAAATGATTAACAAAAGTAGCTGTCTTAACTTCTCGTGTCAAAGCAATTGCAGAAGCAATGGTGCTAGCAATTAATATAATTAAAGCAACAATCAAGCCCACTACCCTCTTGCTTCTGCTTAAAGCCTGACTCAC
>NW_021608420.1:0-1754 GCF_004785775.1 Grammomys surdaster | reverse complement strand
TTTTTTTTTTTTTTTTGTGGAGGGACTGGTTCTTTATTTCAAAATGTCACTTGTCAATATTCAGTATCAAAACAGTTGCACTACAGGGTTCTCTTTCTCCGGTCAGAGGAGAGTACAAACAAGCCAGGAATCTGCAGGGTGCCCACCTAACAGGCCGAGAAGAAACCACCTGAACATGGATGGCAATTGGGTGGGGACACTTGAAAGATCAGCATACCACTAGCCCACAGTCTGCAAAGAATCCTCACAGCCAATGGGTTGGCCAAGGTAACCCAACCCCCCCAAAACAAAATTTCAAAATAATATAAAATTTAAAAAGTTCTTATTTTTTTTTACATAAGCTATTCAAGATTTCTCCAGCACTGACTGATACAAAGCACAATGAGATGGCACTTTAGAGACAGCAGCTTCAGGAAAAGGGCGATGAGATGCCTTTCATGTGGCTAAATCAGTGGCACAAACCTAATTCTCCTTCTCTGTCTCCCTTGGGGGCAGGTGAACACTAAGAGGTCACCACAACACTAAGGAGCAGCATGATCCATTTTGAGCAGTTGGGGAAGGGGTGGAGCTCAGACAAGTTTGGGCTCAGGGCTGGGCTGAATGGTAGCACGCTTGCCTAACATGCATGTGGCCCTGGGAGGTGGGGCTGTCTCAGCGTCTTATTTGGTCACATTTGATGGAAAAAGTAAAAAATAAAATAAGTGTAAAAGTTGTTCAAAGATATCAAAGCTGAAACCCTTCACAGCCCGGAAGAGTTTTTTGTTTTTGGCTAACCTCCTAGAATCCCCGTTGTTTGGCTAAGACGCAGTGCAGAGCACTGAGGTCTCCCACAGTGGAGCCTGCCTGGGCTCTGCTGGCTCTCAGGGTGGCAGGCCCATTCCTGTGCTTCTCCTCCATGGCGAGACAGTATCCATTAGGCTAAAATGTGCTGCTCCAAGCTGCAGCAGTGCTTGGAATGTTAAAAAGGGTTGCTAAGACAAAAAGTAACCACAATGTGCGTATCACAACTGCATTGAGGACACTTTGCGTTGTGCTCACATTCCCTTAAATATTGTTCCCAAAGGTGTTCAGCCCCTCCAGCTGGAACTCTGGGAAGAGGCTGACACAGTTTTGTGAAAAAGACAAGAAGGGTAGAAGGGGTGACAGGAGGGAAAGCAGCCTTCAGTTAAAAAGATCAGCCCTCAGTTTCAAGGTCAGCTTCTGGGAGGCTGGCCACAGACGGAGTCAAGGTCAGAGGGAGGAGAGGCCGCAGGGCAGGGATGGGGGAGGTCTACATCTCATTCAGGTCCAGCAGGGTCTGGTCCAGCATCCTTTGTGTACAGAGATGCTCCTCTTTGGTGCACTTCAGCTTATCTTCCAAGTCATCAATGGTCCAGGAAATCCAGCTAAAGGAAGCAAAGCACATTGCAGAAGAGGCAGATAGGAAGTATGAAGAGGTGGCTCGTAAGTTGGTGATTATCGAAGGAGACTTGGAACGTACGGAGGAACGCGCCGAGCTTGCAGAGTCCCGTTGCCGAGAGATGGATGAGCAGATCAGACTGATGGACCAGAACCTGAAGTGTCTGAGTGCTGCTGAAGAAAAGTACTCTCAAAAAGAAGACAAGTATGAAGAAGAAATAAAGATTCTTACTGATAAACTCAAGGAGGCAGAGACCCGTGCTGAGTTTGCTGAAAGATCGGTAGCCAAGCTGGAAAAGACCATTGATGATTTTTATTCTTGATAGCTGAAAAATTCAGAAGTATAAGATTTAAGT
>NW_021608419.1:0-1834 GCF_004785775.1 Grammomys surdaster | reverse complement strand
CTGTATATTGCTTTTACTATGTTTAGGTATGGACCTTGAATTCCTGATCTTTCCAAGACTTTTATCATGAAGGGGTGTTGAATTTTGTCAAATGCTTTCTCAGCATCTAGTGATATGATCATGTTTTTTTTTTTTTTCCTTTGAGTTTGTTTATATAGTGGATTACATTGATGGATTTCCGAATATTGAACCAACCCTGCATTCCTGGGATAAAGCCTACCTGATTGTGATGGATAATTGTTTTGATGTGTTCTTGGATTCAGTTTGCTAGAATTTTATTGAGTAATTTTACATCAATATTCATAAGGGAGATTGGTCTGAAGTTCTCTTTCTTTGTTGGGTCTTTGTGTGGTTTAGGTATGAGTGTAATTGTGGCTTCATAGAATGAATTGGGTAGTGTACCTTCTGTTTCTATTTTGTGAAATAGTTTGAAAAGAATTGGAATTAGGTCTTCCTTGAAGGTCTGATAGAATTCTGCACTAAAACCGTGTGGTCCCGGACATTTCTTTGTAGGGAGACTTTTAATGACTGCTTCTATTTCCTTAGGGGTTATGGGACTGTTTAGATGGTTTATCTGGTCCCGATTTAACATTGGTAACTGGTATTTGTCTAGAAAATTTTCCATTTCATCCAAATTTTCCAATTTTGATGAGTATAGGCTTTTGTAGTAGGATCTGCTGATTTTTTAAATTTCCTCAGTTTCTGTTGTTATGTCACCCTTTTCAGTTCCGATTTTATTAATTTGGATACTGTCTCTCTCCCCTCTGATTAGTCTAGCTAAGGGTTTATCTATCTTGTTGATTTTCTCAAAGAACCAGCTCCTGGTTTTATTGATTCTTTGGATAGTTCTTTTTGTTTCTATTTGGTTGATTTCAGCCCTGAGTTTGATTATTTCCTGCCTTCTATTCCTCTTGGGTGTATTAGCTTCTTTTTGTTCTAGGTCTTTCAGGTGCATTGTCAAGCTGCTAGTGTATGCTCCCTCCAGTTTCTTTTTGTAGGCACTTAGAGCTATGAATTTTCCTCTTAGCACTGCTTTCATTGTATCCCATAGATTTTGGTATGATGTGTCATCATTTTCATTAAATTCTAAAAAGTTTTTAATTTCTTTCTTTATTTCTTCCCTTACCTGATTATCAAGGAGTAGGGTGTTGCTCAGTTTCCATGTGAATGTGGGCTTTCTATTGTCTTTGTCATTTTTGAAGACCAGCCTTAGACCATGGTGATCTGATCAGATGCAGGGAATTATTTCAATTTTTTAATATCTGTTGAGGCCTGTCTTGTGCCCAATTATATGGTCTATTTTGGAGAAGGTACCATGAGGTGCTGAGAAAAAGGTATATTCTTTTGCTTTAGGGTGAAATGTTCTATAGATATCTGTTAAGTCCATTTGGTTCATAACTTCTGTTAGTTTTACTGTATCTCTATTTAGTTTCTGTTTCCATGATTTATCCATTGCTGAGAGTGGGGTGTTGAAGTCTCCCACTATTATTATGTGAGGTGCAATGTGTGTTTTGAGCTTTAGTAAGGTTTCTTTTATGAAATTCGATGCTCTTGTATTTGGCGCATAGATATTCAGAATTGAGAGTTCATGTTGGTTGACTTTTCCTTTGACAAGTATGAAATGCCCTTCCTTATCCTTTTTGATAGTTTTAAGTTGAAAGTTGATTTTATTCGATATTAGAATGGCTACTCCCGCTTGTTTCTTAGTGCCATTTGCTTGAAAAATTGTTTTCCAACCTTTTACTCTAAGGTAGTGTCTGTCTTTGTCACTGAGGTGGGTTTCCTGTAAGCAGCAAAAAGCTGGGTCCTGTTTGCGTATCCAGTCCGTTAGCCT
>NW_021608418.1:0-1049 GCF_004785775.1 Grammomys surdaster | reverse complement strand
TCAGCAAAATCAAGAGCTGGTTCTTTGAGAAAATCAACAAAAACTTAATCAAATTAAGTAAAAGGAAGTGAGACACCAAGTTAAAACTATCAGAAATATAAAGGGAGCCATAGTAATAGACATCGGAGAAATCCAAGGAATTATTTGCCTTACTTCAAATCCTGTTAGATTTGGAAAATCTAAATGAGATTTCAAACATATTTTAATCATACAAATGAAATCTAGATCAGGTGATCAATTTAAAAAGTTTAATTGCCACCTCCTCATACAAAAGAGAAGCAGTCATTAAATTCTTTCAACCAAAAATAACAATGAATAATGGGTTCTTATTCCTATTGTTACCATACTTTCAAAGAAGAACTAATACCAATTCTCCTCAAACTATTCGACAAAATAGAAACAGAAGAAGCATTAGAAGTTTATTCTATAAGACAACAGCTACCCTGATATCTAATCCACACCAAGACTCAACAATGAAAGAGTATTTCAGACCAATCTCCTTATGAACAGTGATGACAATTTATTAAATAACGTAATTCCAAAATGAATCCAAAAAACACATTAAAACGTCATGCAAATTGATCAAGTGGAGAAGATATTTTCATAAGATCTGTGTCTATTTTTAAGTGTGGTTTCTTCAATATCGTTATCAGCACATTGATGGCTTGTATCACGGATTAATATGGATTTGTATTGTATTTGTATTGAAACACTTTCTTTACTGAAGGTTGTTATCAGCTGCAAGTATTCTCTGGTAAAAAATTGTGATTAATTAAATATACTATCATATCATCTGCAAATTGCCATACTTTGACTTTTTCCTTTCAAATCTGCATCATTTTGATATCTTTTAGATTTCTTATTGCTCTAGCTAAAATATCAAGTACTATATTGAAAAGATAGAGAGAGAGAGTGGAAACCTTTGTTTTGACCCTGATTTTTGTTGAATTGTTTAAGGATCATTCTTTTTAACATAATGTTGGTTATTGACTTGCAACATATTTTTTATTAGATGTTTTATCTATCTACATTTCAAATGTTTTCCCCTT
>NW_021608417.1:0-3438 GCF_004785775.1 Grammomys surdaster | reverse complement strand
CCCAGGGTTACCTGCTGATGACTTGGTTGCAGGTTGACTACCTTGGACTCCTGCCTCTCTAAAAGGATAATGCTTCATCCTTACTGGAGCAGATATATTTCTGTCTGTGGAGTCATATTTCCTTCATATAAATGCTTCTCCCCAAAACCACAATATTACAGAATGGCTTCCATGCAATTGGAGAGTACTTTACTCACTATCATGGTATTCAACACACTATTGCATCTGACCAACAAACTTACTTCAAAGTCAGGGAAGGACGATAGTGGGTCCACAAAGTATGTTACACACTTTATATCTGTTGTGCAGGAGATGCTTTAGGGTATCTATTGTTGCAACAAAGTTTTTCATTAAAGTATACTGGAAAATGCAACAGCCTAATCCAGACAGGGTGACAAAGGGCACAGATGTATCAGAAATAAAAGTATGGGTCACTCTTCTAGGAAAAGGTTTACAACTTGCTGAGGGCTAGTAGTGGAGGATGAAGGAACTACAAAACAAGTACTAGAGGAAGGTAATTATAAATATCAGCTAAGGCCACATGAGTAGCTGCTCAAACAGTATTCTATCATGACTGATTTATTTTTATTTTCTTAATAATGCATTTATGTGTATATTTTTGTTTTGTATCATCAATTTCTTTGTCAGGTGATGTAACACCAATATAGCGAACATGAATAGTAATCATATTGAAGTTCCACATATCAGAAAAATGTTCTTTGAAAGACACCACCACCTATTCTTAATTTATAATATATTTGCAGTTGTCCATGCCTCCTTCTTAGTATTCAGATACTATATGAATTGAACATGTACAGTTCTTATGAATGATGAGAAATTCTCTGTGAGTTCATACAATCATCAGTTCTTTTGTGTTTTGATGATATTGTTTCTTTATAGCCACCCAACACCTTGACCCCAAATATTCATTGACATGTTTTCCCACACAGATCTCTAAGCCTTGAGTGATATTTTTGCTCTATACAAACTGGTGGTAAGGAGATAGTCCTGAAGACAATCTTGACTTACTTCATCAGATTTAGACTGATCCCCAAATAGAAGCCATACCTCTAATGCCTTGAATTCAAGTTGCTAGGAAGTACTCTACATGCTACTGGAGGAAAAATTTAAGGAAATAAAAACCAAGAGGGACTCACACCATATAGACTCCTTCAATTCTACATGTACACTTAAAAACAAGCAATGTGTCTTCTTACAATATTTCCCCTCATCCAATGCTCAAGGAAAAGTGAAGAAGATAGTGGGAAAGACCTTGAGAATCAAAAAGTGAGGATCTTGC
This sequence comes from Grammomys surdaster, assembly GCF_004785775.1. Taxonomy (NCBI): domain Eukaryota; kingdom Metazoa; phylum Chordata; class Mammalia; order Rodentia; family Muridae; genus Grammomys; species Grammomys surdaster. The sequence continues at coordinate 2,138 of NW_021608417.1, read as the reverse complement.
CTGTGAACATAAATCTTCTAGAAAGAGCATAGGTAGACCATGAAGTCACACCAATACTACCCCCACCATATGATCTCAAGAAGGAACACAACAGTGAGCATGCCAAACTTGATGGAAGAAAGTTTCCAAATCTTTATCCTGAATAAGCATTTGCAGGAAAATGTAAATCAGAGAATATAAGTGGTTGACATAGCCAGGAAAGGGAACAAGGATTAGTCATGTATTACCAAATAATGAGCAGTCAGAATACAAACCCATGCAATTAATTAAATAAGAGACCATGTGTATTTTAGGATTGCAGAAAGGGGTACAAAAAATATTTTAGAGAAAGGAAATGTAAAGAAAACAAACTATAGGGTAAAAAAATTACAAAATAGCAGTTAAAAATAAAACAGCAAACAATACTTTGAGTGAAAAATGACACTAAGTTCAACAACAGTTGTTCAAAAATAATAATGTGTGTCTTTGTGTGTGTCTGTGTTTGTGTCTGTAATATTAAACTCAAATAAAATTTAATTGCTCGTACTCTTATAAAATTTATGAGACCATTCATATAGAGTGAATTACATGTTCACAGACTTCACTGACTTTATTATGATAAAGGTATTGTGTATGATATTATTCTCACTATTGATATTTCTCACTAAATGAAAGGCATTCATTTCATAATAACATGGTTTGTTTTCATGCAAAGTACAAGAGCCTTATATTGCAGACACAATCTGAACCCCAGGGTCCTTTTCATATGTTGTACCCTTCTTAATATGTTACCTGATATTCTTAACATCTTCATAATACACTGTAAAGCTACTCAAAATCCTTTTCCTCTGTGATGGCCATCAACAATATGAAATGCTGTCACCATGCTCCACACTCTACTAACATTCACCCTTATCTCTCCTTTTCAAATTGGTTCTTTTTGTTGTATTGTAATTTACGATATTCCAAATTCCTCATGAGGCAATTTACCATTTTGCTAATGTCTTAGTTTCTGTTGCTGTAACAAAACACCATGGTCAAAAGGAACATATGAGAAAAGTGTAGATTTCCTTATGTACCTTGGTCACAGTTGAATGAAAGAAGCCAAGACAAGAACATGGATGCAGGGCCCAATTAGGATCCATGGTATAATGCTTACTGTTGCCATCATATCTATGTTGTCTACAGTGCTATTTCTTACAGTGCCCACAACAACTTGCCAGAGAACTGTAGAACTATTCACAAACAGTAGGGTCACCTTATATTAACCAATAATTAAGAACATGTCTTACACACATACACATGTCAAAATGATGGCAGCCATTCCCCAATTGAGATTCCCTGTTCTCAAAGTTTAGGTTTGTGATGTCATGAATGAACTCATTTTCCACCAAGCCTTAATCACTGGTATTTAATTAGGCAGAGTTATCCTGCTGTGTCAGTAAGATCTTAGTATATTACTTAATTATTTTGTATGATTTAGTAGTACTTTTGTTATGACAAACTAGAAAGAGGTTGAGTACCATCTAACACTTAAAACTATCAAAGTTTCAATAGTGAAATTTAGCTTTGCACTTCTGAAGAAAATTTGAATCTGGTCTAATTAAAATAACATAACATTTTGGGACAAATATACACCCTAGCAACCCTGCACTAGAAGCCAAGATGGAGAAGACCTCCACAACTACCATGGTCTTCCCTCTTGTGCTGTGGTAGACAGGGAGGAAGGTGATCCAGACACTGCAGAACATCAGCATGCTGAATGTTAGGAACTTGGCTTCATTGAATCTGTCAGGAAGATTCCTAGCCAGAAAAGCCACAGTGAAGCTCCCCAGAGCCAATGAACCCAAGTATCCGAGGACAATGTGGAAGGCAATGACAGAGCCTTTGTTGCAAATAATGATGGTCTTCCCATGTTCCGATTGTATATCTCTGTCAATAAAGGGAGGAGATGTTACCAGCCAGATTCCACAGAGAATAAGTTGGATTAGGGTACAAATTGGGATGACCAACTTAGTTGCCCCAGCTGTCAGCATCCCTCTCATCCTATTTCCTGGAATAGTGAGCTTGAAAGCCATGACCACAGTTATAGTTTTAGCCAACACTGTAGATAAGTGGATAGTTGGGAGTTTGTCCCTGTGGTAGAAGGTTAAGATGAT
>NW_021608416.1:0-5650 GCF_004785775.1 Grammomys surdaster | reverse complement strand
GAAAGAGCCAGAATCAGATCGACCTTCTCTGGTGCGCAGAATAGCAGGTAAGTGCACAATTACTTATTAACGATAGAGTGCTTTGGAGAACATGCTCCTGGTTGCTGGTTTCCTTCTTAGCCCCTAGAGTTTTACATACCAAAGAGAAATGGCATCAGAAAACTCATTTACTAGCTGTATTTTTCATAATGAGCAGAGTAAAATCATAGTAATAGTCTTCCTATAACAGTGGCAAGTTAGACTATGTGCTTTTAAATTATAAGGTACTATTGTCTTTGCTGGCGTGAAAGTGTTGACAGCTTAATACATGTGGAATCACCTAGAAGACAAGCATCCAGGACAAGATGCAGGAATTATTTAGCATTGGTGCCTGCCTGTGAGGAAATGTCTTCATTAGGTTAACTGATTGATATGAGAAAACCTGTCGCTGGGCAGTGGTGGTGCACACCTTTAATCCCAGCACTTGGGAGGCAGAGGCAGGGGGATTTCTGAGTTCGAGGCCAGCCTGGTCTACAGAGTGAGTTCCAGGACAGCCAGGGCTATACAGAGAAACCCTGTCTCGAAAAACAAAACAAAACAAGAGAAAACCTGTCTTAACTGTGGGTGGGATTATTCTCTGGAGATTTATTCTTTTTTTTTTTTTTGGTTTTTTCGAGACAGGGTTTCTCTGTGTAGCCCTGGCTGTCCTGGTACTCACTCTGTAGACCAGGCTGGCCTCTAACTGAGAAATCTGCCTGCCTCTGCCTCCCAAGTGCTGGGATTAACGGCGTGCGCCACCACCGCCCAGGAGAAGGGTCTTAAAGCCACACACACAGTGACACATTTCCTCCAAGGCCACACCTCCAAATAGTGCCACTCTATGGGCATAGCATATTCAGAGAACTACACCTACTGTGCATACATGAAGCCCTAGGTTTAATTTCTAGCACTGAGTAAGTTGGGCATGGTAGTTCAAGCCTCTAATCTGAGCACCGAGGAGATCAAAGCAGGAGGATCAGAAGTTTGAACTCATCTTCAGTCATACATAGTGAGTTAGAGACTGGTCTCAATGAGACCCTGTCTCACCTGGAAAGAGCTATTTGTTGACAGCTAGTCATTTATGTCTTTAATCCCAGCACTCAGGAGGTAGAAAGCAGGCAGATCTCTGTGACTTTGAATGGTGAGACACTGAAAAATAATTAAAATAAGATAAAAAGCTGTTTCTGGTTTTACAAAAGAGCCTAAAACAGTTTTGTTTTTGTTTTTTTTAAAAAAAACTTGGGCTCTGCTTCAGGCTAGTTTTTTTTGTTTGTTTGTGATATGCTTTTCTATTTCTTTTTCTTTTTTAATGTGTGTGTGTATATATATATGTATGTATGTATTCACTTTACATCCCAATCACAGCTCCCCTCCCTCCTCTCTTCCCAGTCCTACCCTCTCAAATACATCCTCCATTGCCCCTCCCCTTCTCCAAGAAGTGGAGCTTCCCTTAGATACCAATCTATCCTGGGATATCTAGTCCCAGCAGGACTGGGCACATCCTCTTCCGCTTAGACCCAACCAGGGAGCCCAGGTATCGAGAAGGGGGTCCTACGAAAGGGAGTAGAGATTGATGCAGCCTCTAGTCCACTTGTTAGGGGACCCACATGAATACCAAGCTGCACATTTGCTACAAATGTGTAGGGGGGTCTGGGTCCGGCTCCTGCATGCTCCCTGGTGCATCGCCTTAGGCTCTGTGAGCCCCCCATAGTCCAGGTTAGTTGACTCTGTGAGACTCTATGTGACACGCTTTTCTTTATTGAAATTGAATTTATATATGGAACCCTTACATACAACATACCTTTGATGTTCTGACATGTATCTGTATGAAACCATTACCACAATCAAAATAATAAGCATTCTTGATCTCTCCTATAAGTGCTCTAGTGTTTGAGTGCCTCCTTTTTACCCATTCTCATTACCTCCAAGAATGAACTGCTCTTCTAGATGAGTTTACACTCTTAAAATTGTATGTGACTAGAATTGTCACCATACATTTTCTTAAGTGAGGCTTCTTTTTGGAAACAAGGTTACTCTGTAGATCAGGCTGAACTCAAACCTTTATCCCTCTGGGTCAGTCTTTCATGAACTATAGCTGGTTGTATCCATGTTGTTGAATATGTAGTTCATTTCTTTTTATTGCTTAATAATAGATTATATCTATTTTTCTGTGAATAGTAATTTGAGTTGTTTCTAACCAAAGTTGCTGTGAATATTTATGTATAAGTATGAGCATGGGTATAGGAATGTTTGTCATGTGAGTTAATACTTAGAAGTATTATGGCTAGTGCGAATATACAGTGTTTCAGGAAACTACCCCAGGGCTGAAGAGATGGCAATGGCTGATTTTCCAGAGGTTCTAAGTTCAATTCCCAGCAGTCTTCAAGCTTCTTATTTTTAAGGTGGCTAGACATTTGATATTCCTGTCAGCAGTATTTCCTGCTTGCTCCACATCTTGGTAGCACGTGAAATTGTTCGTCTTCTTCATTATAGCCATCTAGTACATAGTGCTGTTACGTTATATTGTGACATCCACATATCTTTGCTGAGGTGTCTGTTCAGTCATTTATCCTTTTTTGTTGTTTTAGTTTTTTGACACAGGTCTTCCAGTGTGCCCAGATTGACCTCAAACTCAGCAGTCCCTGCCTTAGGCTACTAAGTACTCTATGGGCATTCTATACTATGTCCAGCTCACTTGTCCTTTTTTTTTTTTTTTTTTAATTTAAGGAGCCAGGCAGTGGTGGTACACACCTTTAATCCCAACTCTTGGGAAGCAGAAGCAGGCAGGTCTCAGAGTTTGAAGCCAGCCTGGTCTGCAGAGGGAATTCCAGGACAACCAATAAGGATTTCATGTACATGTTGTTTTGTCTGTATGTACATCTGCATAACAGAAAAGAGCATTGGATGGATCTCATGGACTACAGTTAGAGATGGTTGTGAGCTGCTGTGTGGTACTGGGAATTGAACTCAAGACCTCTGGAAGAATAGTGTTAACTAACCACTGAGCAACCTCTCCAGCCATTAGTCCATTTTTTAATTAGATAGGGTTTTTTTTTAAGTCACTGTGTTTGTTTGTTTTTTTTTTTTTATTTTATGTACATTGGAGTTCTGCCTCCATGTATGTCTATGTGAGCATGCTGGGTCCTCTGAAACTGGAATTATAGACAGTTGTAAGCTGCAATGTGGGTGCTAAGAGTCCTTTGGAAGAGCAGCCAGTGCTCTTAATCAATGAGCCATCTTTCCAGCCCACTATTACTGAGTTTCTTTGTTTGTTTGTTTGGTTGGTTGGTTGGTTGGTTTGGTTTGGTTAGTTTTTTGTTTTTCGAGACAGGGTTTGTCTGTGTAGCCCTGGCTGTCCTGGAACTCATTCTGTAGACCAGACTGGCCTCGAACTCAGAAATCCACCTGCCTCTGCCTCCCAAGTGCTGGGATTAAAGGCGTGTGCCACCACTGCCTGGCTTATTACTGAGTTTTTATATGCTATGGATTTGTGTTTCCCTGAGAAATGTGCCTAGAAATGTTTTCTCCCCAGTCTTTAATTTCTAAATATCGTCTTGAACGAACAGTTTTAAACTTGAAGCAAACCTTGCTTACCAGGCCTTCTTAATGGATAACACTCTTGTTGCTATGCCTCAAAAACACTTTGCCTAACCATCAGCAAAGGTATTCTCTTATAGTTTAGGTTGCACATCTAGAGGCTTTAAATTTTTAATGTAAAAAACCATTATAAAGAGCCATCACATTGGTAAAGATACTTGTTGCCAAGCCTGACAACCTGAGTTTAGTCTTTAAAGACTGACAACATGGAGGAAGGAAAGAGCCTGTCCCCACAGATACCCTCCTGTGAATCTGTTGATAAGCCCAGTTGCCAGCCCAGGACATCTAAGTATCTAAGATGTTGGTTTACTACCTTTCTCTTTCTGTCATCTTTTCAGATCCACGAGAGCGAGTGAAAGAGGATGACTTAGATGTTGTTCTCAGCCCACAGAGACGAAGCTTTGGAGGTGGCTGCCATGTGACAGCTGCTGTTAGCTCCAGACGCTCTGGCAGTCCATTGGAGAAAGACAGTGATGGGCTTCGCCTGCTTGGTGGACGAAGGATTGGTAGTGGAAGGATAATTTCTGCCCGAGCCTTTGAGAAGGATCATCGTCTTAGTGATAAGGACCTGCGCGACTTGAGAGACCGAGACAGAGAGAGAGACTACAAGGACAAGCGGTTCAGGAGGGAGTTTGGAGATAGTAAACGTGTCTTTGGTGAGCGTAGACGAAATGATTCATATACTGAGGAAGAACCAGAATGGTTTTCAGCTGGACCCACCAGTCAGTCTGAAACCATAGAGCTGACTGGCTTTGATGATAAGATTCTAGAGGAGGATCACAAAGGTAGAAAAAGAACAAGGTGACGGACTGCCTCTGTGAAGGAAGGCATAGTGGAGTGCAATGGAGGGGTGGCTGAAGAGGACGAGGTGGAAGTCATTCTGGCCCAGGAGCCCTCTGCTGATCAGGAAGTTCCAAGGGATGTCGTCCTACCTGAACAGTCCCCAGGAGAATTTGACTTTAATGAATTCTTTAACCTTGATAAGGTGCCGTGCTTGGCTTCAATGATAGAAGATGTTCTGGGGGAAGGGTCAGTCTCCGCCAGCCGCTTCAGTAGGTGGTTCTCTAACCCAAGCCGGTCAGGGAGCAGATCCAGCAGCCTTGGATCCACACCCCATGAAGAACTTGAGAGACTGGCAGGTTTGGAGCAAGCCGTCCACTCTCCTGGACAGAACTCGGGGAATTATTTTGCTCCTATACCATCGGAAGACCATGCTGAAAATAAAGTGGACATTTTAGAAATGCTACAGAAAGCCAAAGTGGATTTAAAACCTCTTCTTTCTAGCCTTTCTGCAAATAAAGAAAAACTTAAGGAGAGCTCACATTCAGGGGTTGTACTTTCAGTCGAAGAGGTAGAAGCAGGGCTGAAGGGCTTGAAGGTGGACCAGCAAATGAAGAATTCAACTCCCTTCATGGCAGAACATTTAGAGGAAACCCTGAATGCTGTGACTAGCAATCGGCAGCTCAAGAAAGATGGAGATATGACTGCATTTAACAAACTAGTGAACACCATGAAGGCAAGTGGGACATTGCCTACCCAGCCCAAAGTCAGTCGTAACCTTGAAAGTCACTTGTTGGCCCCTGCTGAGATTCCAGGCCAGCCTGTTCCTAAAAACATCCTTCAGGAACTTCTGGGTCAACCAGTTCAGAGACCTGCTTCTTCCAATCTTCTCAGTGGCCTTATGGGGAGCTTGGAACCTACTGCATCTTTATTGAGCCAAAGAGCACCCTCTCCTCCAATGTCACAGGTGTTTCGAACTCAAGCAGCCTCAGCAGACTACCTTCATCCAAGGATACCATCACCAATTGGTTTCCCATCAGGACCCCAGCAACTACTTGGAGATCCATTCCAAGGCATGCGCAAGCCCATGAGTCCTGTCACAGCCCAGATGAGCCAGCTAGAATTGCAGCAAGCTGCTTTGGAGGGGCTGGCCCTACCACATGACCTTGCAATACAGACCGCACCCTTCTACCAGCCTGGTTTTGGCAAACCACAAGTGGACAGAACCAGAGATGGGCTCAGAAACAGGCAACAG
>NW_021608415.1:0-1571 GCF_004785775.1 Grammomys surdaster | reverse complement strand
ACAATAATAGTGGGGGATTTCAACACCCCACTCTCAGCAATGGACAGATCATGGAAACAGAAACTAAACCGAGACACTTTGACATTAACAGAAGTTATGAACCAAATGGACTTAATAGACATCTATAGAACATTTCATCCTAAAACAAAAGAATATAACTTTTTCTCAGCACCTCATGGTACTTTCTACAAAATAGACCATATAATTGGTCACAAAACAGGCCTCTACAGATACAAAAAGATTGAAATAATCGCTTGCATCTTATCAGATCACCACGGACTAAGACTGGTCTTTAATAATGACAAAACCAATGGAAAACCCACGTGCACATGGAAACTGAACAACTCTCTACTCAATGATGACTTGGTCAAGGAAGAAATAAAGAAAGAAATTAAAGACTTTTTAGAATTCAATGAAAATGAGGACACATCATACCAAACTTGTGGGACTCCATGAAGGCAGTGCTAAGAGGAAAACTCATAGCTCTAAGTGCCTACAAAAAGAAACTGGAAAGAGCACACACTAACAACTTGACTGCACAATTAAAAGCTCTAGAACAAAAAGAAGCACATACTCCCAGGAGGAGTAGAAGGCAGGAAATAATCAAACTCAGGGCTGAAATTAACCAAATAGAAACAGAAAGAACAATACAAAATATTAATAAAACCAGGAGCTGTTTCTTTGAGAAAATCAACAAGATAGGTAAACCATTAGCCAGATTAACCAGAGGGCACAGAGACAGTATCTAAATTAATAAAATCAGAACTGAAAAGGGAGACATAACAACAGAAACTGAAGAAATTCAAAAATCATCAGATCCTACTACAAAGGCCTATACTCAACAAAACTGGAAAACCTGGATGAAATGGACAATTTCCTAGATAGATACCAGATCCCAAAGTTAAACGAGGAGCAGATAAACCATATAAATAGTCCCATAACCCCTAGGGAAATAGCAGCAGTCATTAAAAGTCTCCCCACTAAAAAAAAGCCCAGGACCAGATGGTTTTAGTGCTGAATTCTATTAGACCTTCAAGGAAGACCTAATACCAATTCTCTTCAAACTATTCCACAAAATAGAAACAGAAGGAACACTACCCAATTCGTTCTATGAAGCTACAATTACACTCATATCCAAACCCCTCAAGGACCCGACAAAGAAAGAGAACTTCAGACCAATCTCCCTTATGAACATCGATGCAGACATACTCAATAAAATTCTAGCAAACCGAATCCAAGACCACATCAAAACAATCATCCATCATGATCAAGTAGGTTTTATCCCAGGAATGCAGGGATGGTTCAATATTCGGGAATCCATCAACGTAATCCACTATATAAACAAACTTAAAGAAAAGAACCACATGATCATCTCACTAGATGCTGAGAAAGCATTTGACAAAATTCAACATCCCTTCATGATAAAAGTCTTGGAAAGATCAGGAATTCAAGGCCCCTACCTAAACATAGTAAAAGCAATTTACAGCAAACCAGTAGCCAACATCAAGCTAAATGGAGAGAAACTTGAAGCAATCCCACTAAGATCAGGGACTAGACAAGGCTGCCCACTC
>NW_021608414.1:0-8113 GCF_004785775.1 Grammomys surdaster | reverse complement strand
CAAAATGTAAGATTTGCCTTTAAGGTCCTAAACTTTAACTTCTGTCCTGAGTCTGTCTCTGTCTCAGCAGATTTCCACTTGGCTGACAGACACCATCCAGGAATCAACTACGGACTAAAAACTGCTGCAAATGGCTCTGTGCTGTGAACTTGAGGAAAGCAGCTGTGAACTAGTCCAGACGATGTGATTGCTCCCTGTCTCTTCAGCTGGGTCATCTAACTGGATGCTTCTGATGCATGTCCCATTGCCTGAATCCCCTCTCTGCCTTTGACCAATATTCCAGCCTTCCTGGGCCCTGGCAACATCCTTGTTTCAGCAGGAAGTGTAAGACCCTCGGATAAGGGAGACTCCCACTCAAACCACAGGAGATTACAGCCACCCAATGACTTAGGAGACACCAATCTTGATGCAACCACAAGAGGCTTTATTTGTGGATCAGTAGGCCGAGGCCGAGGCTCGGGAGCAAGGGGTATTTAATGGAGAAAACCAAAAACTAGGGAGGTGAAGATGGAAACCAAGAGAGAACAGCAGAAAATCTCAACTGACATCATAAAAATAGTAGAGAATTCATAACTCATTATTTAGCTGATCATAAACCAGGGTGGGGATTGGTAACATCCTTTACACATTCTATTCAGGAATGTGACCTTAACCTGACCTTTGTAAGCAGCCATTTCCTGGAGTAACTCAGCCAACCTGTATCTTTAGTTCTGCTATCCTTTGTCTGAACGACCTGGCTGACCTGCCCCCTGGCTAGTTCTTTCTTTGGGTGGCCAGCTAGTTCCTGGAACCTAGGCCTGTGAACTTGCTAACCTTAATTCAGAAGGGGGGGTCCCCAAACTTCTTTATGAGTTTTTACATCCTTTCAGAAGTAGTTACAGAAGAGAGTTCATCGCCCCTTGTCCCCAATAGGCTGAAATGTTAGATCAAAAGGACATTCTCTGGCATAGAGGACAAAATGGCTACCTATAATGGCTATTGGCATACTGATGCCCTTCGCCAAGCCATGAGCAGGCCTGAAAGATCTTGTTTACCACAAGGGATCAAGTGATAGGATCTAGGTAGAGTTACCCACCTTGGCTGTATGGAATTTAGAGCTGCCCCTGGGCTTGCCTTGAGATATCTCCAGCCTTGACCAAGAATGGATTCCCCCACCCATCTTCCCCCACCCATCTGTGGCTGAAACTTGAAAGGGTCAGGGTGGGGCTTTTACATTTAAGTTGAGAGCTGAACATTAAAGCTTTGAGCTTCCTTCAGAATACTTTGTTTTGGCTTTATTTCCTCTCACACTCGTCCCTTCTTCTTTTCCAGCCTCCCTTTCAGGAGAACCCAGTTGATCCATGGCTCTAGGCAGCTACAGCATACCAGGAAAGGTACCGGTTAAACACAGAGAGACCCAGATCTATCAACAGATAGATTCATTAGCTGAAATAGTTTCTACAAAGCCACAGGGCATGGCTCTGCTTTATGCAGAAGTAGGAGGTGTAGTGTGACTTTCAGAGAAAACTATTGTTTGTATACAAAGCACTCAGGGATCATCAGAGGTAATCTGGCTGTACTCAAGAAAATATCCCCAAATAAGGGCACCAGCAATGCAGCAAATGGCTGTTCTCATTCTCATTTTCACACTCCTAGTTAGCAACTTGGTCGGCCATCTCAGGCTCTTTGACCCTTGTACTTCTGCTGATTATTTGGTTCTTGCTCATTAATGCCTTAACTAGATAATAATTCCTGCCTGGGTACCATTAAGCTGATGGTTATTAGATCCCAATGTAAACAAACAGGTACCCATCCCGAGTCAGGATTCGACTCAGGATAAAACTCAAGGAGAGAATGTGAGAGACAAAGTTATATTTTAGTTTTAATTACAGTGCCTAAGAGACTCACTACACAAAAATGCCTCTACTGTGGGCCACGTTCCTGAAAGGCTGGAGGCTGCTGTCTATGGGAGCTAGCAAAGCCACATATTTTGCTCCCCCAAACAACTTTGTTTGACACACCACACTGGAAGTGCTTGATCACATGTAGTGGGGAGATACATCCACAGGAAATATGTTTTCCCTGATTGGACCTGAAGGGAAATACAATTGCTGTATGGGTTTCCTTTTTAAGCCTAAATGTGACTTACCGCCATTTTCTGGAAACCCAGTCATGGACCTGGCCTGAGTCCATCATCCTGAGCAGTATGTAATTAAAGCTTGCTTCAAATGTATCTCAGAATTGTGATAGTGGTCTTAATCTTGCTCGTGGGATTAATGCCAGCTTTTTGAGTGCTGAAGGTTCTTATAGGCAAGTGCCATCATGGCCATCCCAAAATTTCTTAGAAACTTAACCACAGGAAGTTAGAGGAATAGGTGACAGATGGCCTTTTGCAGTTGATCTGTGTACATTGGGAGTCCTGCTGAGTCTGGGTTGCTTTGGCAAAGATTCACTCCTGAAGCAGGACAAGGTATGCCGGTTGCCTGGACCCTTTGGTTTCACCCTAGCCTTGTGCCACAGGAATTTGACTAGACCCTAGGGAAGGAAGGGCAAGAATGAAGGGACAAGAGACACAAGAACAGAAAGCAAGTCTGGGGTTCTGATCAAGTTCTTACGCTTTAATTTCGGGTACAGGTTATAAAGACACAGCAAAACAGGAAGTTTGGGTTAGGGTCATGCTTAAGGCTATCCCACTGTTGAATCCTTATTGCCCCAGACCATCCCAGTGTCATATGCTTATTGCCCTAGACCATCCAACTGTCATAATCAGCTCCTAGGGAATGCCAGACATTAAGTTCCTGAGATCTGGGACTAGGTTTCCCAGAAGAGCAGGTAATTTCCTGGCATCTGCTCCCTTTTAACAATTTTAAATGAGGCTGGCAGGCAAAAGTGGACATTAAGAAATCTCATTGGCAGATGAGTGGGCATTGACCAGCACCGGGAAAGTATTGACCTGATTCTCCCTGTATCATTTGTAATGGTATTTTTTGGGGGAGGAGAGGGTTATTTATCTCATGGACCATGTACAATATCTAGGGTCCTAGCCGGCTGCTTTGAGACACAAGAAATCAATACCAACCTCTATTCAATCAGGCTTGCTTTTCGGGGAACTCAGAATCAGACAATTTGTGTCCTCCCCCTGCGGTACCTCATCATGTACCCCTTGCAGGTACCCACATTGTCTTCACACCATGCTGAACCAACATGCATGGATCTGAGTTCTATGCAGCTTCTAAAGGAGCTATGTCATCTCAAGGCACAGCCAAGCCTCTCTCAGCCAAATCAAGTCTATGATAATGTACTTGTAGAGGTTTAGATGCCATGGAGTCAATTTGTTGTTTTACAAAGCCAGCTAGTCTTTTAATGAAAAAAAGGTCCTAATTATTAGTATTCTGTCTAAACTCCACCTCCACAGTTATCTGGCAACAGCCAGGTATGATCCTCCAGAGAGTTACCTGGCAATAGCCAGGTAGGCCTGCCCACTATAAAAGGGGATGCTTGTCTCCTCCTCTCTCTCTTGCTCTCTTGTTTTCTTGCCCCTCGCTTCTGTCCCCTCACCTCTCCCCCTCTTCCCGTCCCCCTCTCTCCACATGGTCATGGCCGGCCTCCATTTCTCTCCTCTCTCTCTCTCTCTCTCTCTCTCTCTCTCTCTCTCTCTCTCTCCTCTTTCTTTGCCATCTTCTCCCATTTCTCTCCCCACCTTTGCCCTCTGCCCTGAATAAACCCCCTCCCCTGTGGATCTATTTGGTCTGGTGTTGTCTGTTCTAAGCTTCGATCCGAAGTCTAACACTAATGATGACAATACTACTAGACCAACTACTGGTCCAACACAAGGGAGAAAGTAAGGCAAGATCCCATTCCAAACGCTCCATATAGGGTTGTGAAAAAGTTCTTGACACTTTTTTCCAATTCTTCCTGATGTTTTTGGATCTGGTCTCAAAAGATTCCAAATTTGTTTGTGTAAAAGCAACACCTTTTCTGCAAAACTAAGCAGAGACCTCCTTTGTCTGTGGTTAGCAAATCAAGGCCACGTCTGTTTTGTAGGACCACTTCTGCCAGAGAGTCTACCTGATCTTGTAGGTCTCTGATAGACTGATATACCATATTGACATCTTCTATCAATTGTTGGGAAGACTTACTATAAGTGTCCATAGCCATTCCAATGGCAGCAGAGCCAGTGGCAAGGCCTCCAGAGATTCCAAGCTCAATCAAGAGGGGAATAAATTGAATAGCTCTTTTATGCCTAGGAAAAAATTCATCAAAACTAGGCAAAGGGACAGATTGATCCCCAGGAATAATTTCAACATCTAGTAAGAGTACTGCAGGAAGGCAAGAGCCGGTCCAGTTCACAGAGAGCAAAGGATATGCCATATTATCTCCACACACAAAAACCTTCCTTGGTCTAAACATATGGGATCAGAAGTAGTAATGAAATGACTGCAGGAGGCAATAGTTGCCAACCCAAAATCTACATGAAAGCCATTATTTTTAAAAAGGCTAAAAAAGCATGTAGATGTATTTAAACCAGAGGGCACCACTTTAAAAGTCTTAAATAAGTGCAATTATTTTTCCAAGGCATCATTAAACAAAGGAACCACCAGGGGCCAGGAAGCCCCCAGTGCAAGGCACAACCAGCAATCACTGGCTAGGGAGGGGTTGGTAGAGTTCAGGGTAGCAAGGATCTCAGTAGTTTGGGAGTCTATATCAATGTCTCTTGGTTTCGGCAGCAAAAGAGGGTGATAATGAAGGCGAGGCAGAAGTCTATCAATTTGATCTTGTATTTGTTTCTGAACTTGTAATTCTTGAACCTGGCCAGTAGGGCCACCCCAATCTGACAGGAGTGCAGGAGCAACCTGCAGCCAGCAGACAAGTTTGCCTGGTGGAGCAAGGCAAGAGGCTCGTATATGCATTGAAATGTATGCCTCTGGGCCCACCACTTGGGTGATAGAGAACCAGTATTCACCTATTACGATGCCCATGTTTATTTAAGTTCTCAAGGGAATAGCAATAAAATAGGGTACTCTTTAAATTCAGCATAGCAGGTGGCATGCATCTGATCAACAAGGGTGCAATTTGTGGGGCAAGTGCCATCTGATGGCAAGGCAGGCAGGGGTTTTGGTTTACATACACAGTCCCAACCTTGGCTCAATTCTCCATTATGGGCATTGATAATATACTGTTGGATTCTAAGATCCAAAACCAGGGGACGTGCTCCCACAGAAACTCATGGACAGGACTCGCTGTAATTAACATGAGGTTTAATGATTCCAGTATACTGGGATTCTCTCACATGCAAGCAAGAAGAGAACCCCGAGTTGGAGCTAAGAATAGTTGTTTATACAGTTTAGCGGGTAGAATAGAGAAACAGTGACTAGGCACAATATGATTGGCAGAACAGTGTGACTTTTGAACTGATTAGTCTTTGGGGAATGAGGTGGCAAGGACCTCCCTTATCTATCTACTTGCTCTGGGCCTTCCTCTCCTGCAGATGGGTTCCCTCCCCCATGGTCTGAGGAATGTTAATCCAGCAAGTGTCCTCTGACTAAGGAATGTGCCCCTCCCAGGATGTGTCCTGGGACAGTGGGATTCTGTCCCAGTGAGACTCAATAGTGGGATAGCCCTAAGCAATGACCTTCACCCAAACTTCCCAGTTTGCCGGATCTTTATAACCTGCCCCTGAAATTAAAGTTTCAGAGCTTGATCAGAACCTCAGACTTGCTCTACATCCTTGTGTCTCTTGTCCCTTCATTCTCCCCCCTCCCTTCCCTAGGGTCTCCTTGAATCCCAGCAGGCCGAGACAGATCTCCAGGCAGTTAGGAGGAGACTATGTGTCACACTGGGTGTATCTTGAGCATAGGAGACCTCCAAGCCCACATACAGAGTGACACATTCTTTCTAATTAGGACAATCTACGTAATAATGCTCTCCTCTATAGCTGAACATTCAAACACATGAATCTATAGGGGTCATACCTACCTATTTAGAAGCAAGTGAGTCCAGGGATTATAGAGGCTGAAAGAAACCTTTTTCATGGGCACCATGCTGCAGCTGGGTTCCCTGTGCCATGCAGTGCAAGATGTGCATGTAAGTTGCATGTTCCACAGTGGCTCGGTTCCTGTTGATGGCATCTTTAGCCTATGGCACCACTGTGGGGAAAGAAAAATAGGAAGAAAAAAGAAATGTTCCCATGTGTGGTGTGCAATGAATGCATCCTTCCTGTCATTCAGAGGGAGGAGGGTGGCCTGGAGTAGTGAGCATGCTACACAGAGGTGGTTGTAGTCAAATTACTCATTGAGCAGACTATTGAGACCCTGCTTTGAGAGAGAAGTGGATTCTGGCATATGGACTGGGGATGTTGACACATCAGTTTGCAGAGACCCAGTGAGCAGGGTAACAGCAAGCTGGAGAGGGGGGTGAAGGCTTCCTAGAGAGAGAAGGAAAGCTAGGACAGGCTACCAAACCTCCATTCCATGTCCTGGCTGCAGCCATTTTTCTAGCCATCACCCATACTCTTCCAGAACCAGCCCTAGGATGAGAACTGACCAAAAGATTCATTCTTGGTGGTGGCTGTATCTGGGTGAGATGGGTCTTTCTTCATGAACCACATATCTTTGCAGATTGAAAAGGCTACAGCAAGTAGAATTCAACCAGTGTTCTGGAAGAAGTTTGAAAATGGATTGATGGATAACAGATCTCTCTCTCTCTCTCTCTCTCTCTCTCTCTCTCTCTCTCTCTCTCTCTCTCTCTGTGTGTGTGTGTGTGTGTGTGTGTGTGTGTAGGTGTGTGTGAAGGTGTGTAGTTCTACTTTACCACAGAGACCCATCCAAAGGCAGCTATCAGACCACTCATGAATGCTGAGGCTCTCCAGGTTCTTTGGAGACTCTTCATCCATCTGCCATGGATGCTCCTGTCTGGGTGAACTGAAGGAAGATTACCATGAATGGAAGTGTTGTGTGGGGCAAAGAGCACCTGATTGTTCTTCCAAGAGGTGGTGCTCTCTGACTTCTTCCTTGTACTCAGAGAAGAGCTGGGGGCCAGTGAAATGGCTCAGTGGGCAACAGTGCCTGCCATCAAAACTGAAGACCACACCCAGTTCAATCTTTGGACCCACATGCTTTAGGGAGAGACCAGGGTCTGTTAGTTGCTCTCTGGTTTCTACATTCAAATCCTGACACATATGTTTCCAACCCCAAAGATATGAATACATATCAATTTTTAATTAAGATAGAGTAAGCATGCAAGTCAAGTCTTGGAGATGGTATGGTCTTTGGATTGGCAACATGATCTTCATGGAAGCCAGGGCTTCTGGAGATAGAAGGCTGTTCTCTCCTGGGACATGACCAGTGATTTTAATCTCATTTATTTTTTTCTGTTCTTCTGTGTATTCCTTGCTCCAGGAGGCTCACAGAATTTAATATCTAGGCTAGTGTGTTCTTAACGATTCCATCTATGGGGCCAGATTGCAAGAAAGGCAGCCTCTTTCTGAGTATCTACGTACTTGTGAACCCTACAATCCCACATAGTGTCTGGTGTTCTGTGTAGGGTGTTGCACTGTTCCCTGTATAGCTCTCTGGCTAAATAAGAGGAAGGAAATGATTTTGTCAGATGGGAGAACCTGAGAGCCCAGGTTGCTTCTCTCTGGCTGGAGTAATGGAAATCTCCACTGGCCCTGCTCCCATCTGGAGCTACAGCTGGATATGGAGATCTGGGCCTAAGACAGTGAGGGGCAGCAGATGGTGGCTTATGCAAGCTAAGTACGACCTGCTGTCTGCCCTGATGGCTTTGAGTCTGTGCTAGCTCTCATAGCTGGACGTCTCTTTGCTGTAGGGACAGCAGAAGCAGAAGCATGGCAGAAGCATGACCTGGCAAACAAAACTTGCAATACAATGACACATCTTCTCCCAAGAGTTTATTTCAGGGGAAAGCAGCAATTCAACCAAAGCACTGAAACTTGGGTTTGGTGTAAAAATGAAAATACATACCCTTCAAACACCTTCAAACACAGATTAGGAAAATGTCTCATGTGAGGTGGAGGTTAAAGACGGCATGACAGAGTGTGAGTAATGGCTGTAATCTGAGTCTTAGCCTTTTCCATGGGGCTAGGTAGTTTACCTGTGCCTCGTGACCAGCCCCA
>NW_021608413.1:0-3988 GCF_004785775.1 Grammomys surdaster | reverse complement strand
GATCAAGTTGGCTTCATCCCAGGAATGCAGGGTTGGTTCAATATTCGGAAATCCATCAATGTAATCCACTATATAAACAAACTCATAGAAGAAAATCACATGATCATCTCACTAGATGCTGAGAAAGCATTTGACAAAATTCAACACCCCTTCATGATAAAAGTCTTGGAAAGGTCAGGAATTCAAGGTCCATACCTAAACATAGTAAAAGCAATATACAGCAAACCAGTAGCCAGCATTAAACTAAATGGAGAGAAACTTGAAGCAATCCCACTAAGATCAGGGACTAGGCAAGGCTGCCCACTCTCCCCCTACTTATTTAATATAGTATTGGAAGTCCTAGCCAGAGCAATTAGGCAACACAAGGAGGTCAAAGGGATACAAATTGGAAAAGAAGAAGTCAAAATCTCACTATTTGCAGACGATATGATAGTGTACTTAAGTGACCCCAAAACTTCCACCAGAGAACTCCTAAACCTGATAAACAACTTTAGCAAAGTGGCTGGATATAAAATTAACTCAAGCAAATCAGTAGCCTTCCTCTACTCAAAAGATAAACTGGCTGAGAAAGAAATTATGGAAATGACACCCTTCAAAATAGTCACAGATAATATAAAATACCTTGGTGTGAACCTAACCAAGCAAGTAAAAGACCTGTATGACAAGAACTTCATTCCCCTGAAGAAAGAAATCGAAGCAGATCTCAGAAGATGGAAAGATCTCCCATGCTCATGGATTGGAAGGATTAATATAGTAAAAATGGCTATTTTGCCAAAAGCCATCTACAGATTTAATGCAATCCCCATCAAAATTCCCACTCAATTCTTCTCAGAGATAGAAAGAGCAATCTTAAAATTTATTTGGAATAACAAAAAACCCAGGATTGCGAAAACTACTCTCAGCAATAAAAGAACTTCTGGAGGAATCACCATCCCTGACTTCAAGCTGTACTACAAAGCAATAGTGATAAAAACTGCATGGTATTGGAACAGAGACAGGCAGGAGGATCAGTGGAATAGAATAGAAGACCCAGAAATGAACCCCCATACCTATGGTCACTTGATCTTTGACAAAGGGGCTAAAACCATCGAATGGAAAAAAGATAGCATTTTCAACAAATGGTGCTGGTCCAACTGGTGGTCAGCATGTTGAAAAAAGCAAATTGATCCATACTTATCTCCTTGTACAAAGCTCAATTCCAAGTGGATTAAGGACCTCCACCTAAAACCAGCCACACTGAAACTAATAAAAGAGAAACTGGGAAAAAGCCTGGAATACATAGGCACAGGGAAAAAGTTCCTGAACAGAACACCAATGGCCTGTGCTCTAAGACCAAAAATTGACAAACGGGACCTCATTAAGCTGCAAAGCTTCTGTAAAGCAAAGGACACAGTCAATAGGACAGAGCGGCAACCAACAGATTGGGAAAAGATATTCACCAACCCTACATCTGATAAAGGGCTAATATCCAAGGTATACAAAGAACTGAAGAAATTAGACTCTAGACAATCAAAGAACCCTATTAAAAAATGGAGCACAGAGCTGAACAAAGAATTCTCAACTGAGGAAGTTTGAATGGTTGAGAAGCACCTAAAGAAGTGTTCAGCATCACTAGTCATCAGGGAAATGCAAATGAAAACAACACTGAGATTCCACCTCACACCAGTCAGAATGGCTAAGATCAAAAACACAGGTGACAGCACATGTTGGTGAGGATGTGGAGAAAGAGGAACACTCCTCCACTGTTGATGGGATTGTAAACTGGTACAACCACTATGGAAGGCAGTCTGGTGGTATCTCAGAAAATTGAACATAGTGTTACCTGGGGACCCAGCTATACCACTCCTGGGCATATACCCAAAAGAAGTTTCACCATACAACAGGGACACATGCTCCACCATGTTCATAGCAGCCTTATTTATAATAGCCAGAAGTTGGAAAGAACCCAGATGCCCTTCGACAGAAGAATGGATGCAGAAAATGTGGTACATTTATACAATGGAGTACTACTCAGCTATTAAGAACAATCAGTTCACAAAATTCCTAGGCAAATGGATGGAGTTGGAAAATATCATTTTGAGTGAGATGACCCAATCTCAAAAGAACATACTTGGTATGCACTCACTGATAAGTGGATATTAGACCAAAAGCTCACAATGTCTAAGAATCTACATATAGACCACATAAAACTCACAAAGAAGAAGGAAGACCAAAGTATGAATGCGTTGGTCCTTTCTAGAAGGAATATCAAAAGTTTCAACCAGAACTCCCAAAGTCTAAACCAGAGAGCACAAAGGGAGGGACTCACACACCTGTATAGGGAATTGAGGGTGACCTTGTTAGACTTCAGTGAAAGTGGAGGGCCAAGGTCCCCGAAAGTTTGGATCCCCTACTGTGTGGGAATTCGAGAGCAGGGAGATGGGACTGGGAGGATGTTTGGAGCACACCATCACAAAAATTAGGAGGAGTGGGTAAGGGATAAAGGATCTTGGGGGAGAATGAGAAAGGAGATAACATTGAAAGGTAAATACGTATAATATCCAATAAAAAACCCACACAGATAAAGGATATTTTTAAAAAAGGGAGTTTACTTATCTTAAATTAATTTCAAAAGTTTCTAGGAGTTGCAAATTGGCTAAGATCCTATTTTAAGCTCTCCACAAAAGAACTTAAATCTCTGTTCAATATTCTCAAGAGAGAGGTAAACCCTAACTTCCTCAACAGTTAATTGACAGAAGAGAGGTAATCTCACAAAAAGTAGAAAAAGCTATTTCCAATCGATATATCATATAGTCTGATTAATTGTCAGTGGTGCTATAAAAGTCTTTTGACAAAAGATTATAAATATAGATTTATATATCCTTAAATAAGGTCTTCATGACTCTCTGAGTGTAGAAGGAGCAACTGTTGGCGCTTCTGCCCTGATTTTACAAGAACTCTGAAAAATTGGCTTTAAAAATAAAAGAGGGGGAATGGTACCCCCTCAGAAGGAGCCCCCCTGAAATACTCTCCATCATGCCTTGTTCACTTTTCTCTCTCTAAAGCTGAAAGCTCATGGCAAATCTCTTGCTGACCATGTTGGTGACCTCGGGCACCACCAAGACCAACAAAACTTTGCCACAGATATGGGGAAGGACCCTCATACCCGTAAAGGGAATGCCCCAGACCCAGTTCCCTTATGGAGCCGAGGACTGATATGCCTGTCCAATACCACAGAAGGCACAGCTAACCGGCTACCACAAATATTAATGAAAAAAATAGATACTCTCACAAAGCCAGGCCCAACCATAAATACGATGAATAACAATTTACATCCAGGGAAGAGATATCTCCCTGAGAATCCCCTTCTTTTTTCTTTCCAGGCAAAAATGAATCACCCGTGAAGCCTGCTATTAGAAGTTCTAATCCAGATGGGCCAGCAGCCAGGATCCTCGCCCTTACCCTCACCCCCTACCTTTTCCCAGCTGCACAAGGTTCCCTGAAGCTTGGCAACTGCAGATAGACTCAAAGCAGTGTACCATACCATCTGAAGAATAGCAAGGAGACCATAACTCAAGCAGTGTACCATATCTTCTGAAGAATAGCAGGTTGCAGTCCTCCTCGCCCCCACGAATAACTAGGGCTTGCCGGTCGGGTCAAGTGGCACCCAGACGTGGGTCTCGAGGCACGGACCCCTCTGGATGGACCCTCATTGAGAGGATGTGCGCACGACATCAAGATTGAGCGAGACAGAGATCATCGCCTGCGACCTGTCATCCACGGAACCAGGTTGATGCTGCCATCAAGAAGACGGTTGAAGTTCATTACCATCAGCCGAAAATTGAAGAGGATCCAGAAGTGACTCTGCAGGAGACTGACACAGCTGCCAGCTCCCCTGCCTCCCCCTATGGTCGACCGCTAGACTTCCACGCCCTCCAGAAGGGTTCCTGGTATGCCTGGCTTTGCCCCCGTTTCTCTCGATAGAGAGCTTGGCCTCTTGATCACCACA
>NW_021608412.1:0-1074 GCF_004785775.1 Grammomys surdaster | reverse complement strand
CACATCAAGATAATGTATAAAGACTTTAAAATATTTACAGGACTAGGTTCATAGCTAAGTAGTTAAGACATGTTTATTCCATGGCCCAAGATCAAGTTTTTGACAACTTCCTGAAATCCTTTGTACAAGAATATACAAGAGTATAACTTTCTTGGAAACCAACATGCACATACATGTGACAGGAAGACAAACTAACAACACATAACTAAAATTTAAACAAATCACTAAAAAAACCACAATTTGCACTCATGACTCTTTTTCTCCTCAAAGCATTCATTAGTATAGCCCACATGATGAGGCATCTAAGGGCTTATTTACAGGGCTTTTCTTCCTCATAGAAGAAAGGGTTCACTTCCCAAAATGCAAGTATTTGTGCTAGAATTCAGAAAATCTACCCTTCTCAATGGGTGTTACCATTTGGAAAGATTTAGTAAATGCTGTCCCTACTAGAAGAAACATGTCACTGCGGTTTGGTTTTGAGAGTTTAAATCCTCACATAACCTCCTGTTCCCCTTGGCTGCTTCATGCTTTGGTTTGAGTGACCTTTGAACTTCCTGCTTTACTGCCATGTCTCACACTTGTTGCTATGCCTCATTGATGGAATCCCATACACCTCTGGCACCATAAACACAAATAAAGCATTTGATAAGTTGCCAAAGACGTTATGTTGTATCAAACCATCAGAAAAGGTACTAAGACAGATCCATAAAGTTTTACACTTAGATGACTTCTTTGGTGTAATTGAAAAGATGAATGAAATCTAAATGTGCTACCTAATAGGGTATATTCATAGGGCTTTTATCCATGACTTTGTAGGAGCAAACAAAATAACAATGGGCAAAAGACTTAAAGAGGTTTTGGACACTTGTCAGAAAAAAACATTTCCCCCAGAATAAATGATCTTGTGTATTAAAGGCATTTGGGCCAGCTAACAATCTTACCAAATACATTATAATCCGAGTTTCCCGTCCGTATGGATTTAACTCCTCAGAAAATGATACACAAAGCTTTAAATATAGCAATTACATTCATAAGTTTACTCTCTAGTATGTGTATATGAAAACCTAAACAGGG
>NW_021608411.1:0-1619 GCF_004785775.1 Grammomys surdaster | reverse complement strand
CTCCACTCTCTCCTTTGCAGACCCCAAGAAGGAACCACTGATGAAAAAAAGATGGCATAGGTTTGGAGATGTAATTAACGAATTTTACAGGCCATTTGGGCCTGAAAAGGTCCTAGTTACTGTCTTTTCATAATGGAGCATGACAAATGAATTGATCTCAACAAAGTGTCTTTCCATAGTGTAGGTCGTTGAAGAGAGTGAAAAAAAGTTTAAAGACAGGGGAAAGAAAGGAAATAAAGGAAATGTTGATTCTTCTAAGGAAGAAATAGATTTAATTTCTCTAGACAGTGATGATTATCAGGGATCTACCTCTCAAAGCTCATCCAGATCAGACTTTAGAGACTGAGAATCAAGGGGGAAGGAAGCCAATCCAATTAGATTCCCTCAGCCCAAAAAGAGAAATGACTCAGCTGTTCAAAAGAAACAGATCAAACACATATATCCAAAAATAAATCCAAAAGAAGACGAAAGGAAGATGACTATCTGTCTGAGTCAGTCTCGAATAACTTGAACTCAGGTACTGAGTTACCTGCAACTGTGTTCTTATTCTTTGTTACTGCTTTGGCTACCCATGTCTTTTGTGCTTCCACATGAACTTTAAAACAGTTTTCTAATTCTGTGAAGAATAAATATTGGCACTGTATTTATACTGCATTGGTTTATAGATTATTTTTCATAGAATGATCATTTTCACAATATTAATCTTACCAATCTCCAGTCATGGGAGATCTTTCTGTGTTCTAGTGTCTTCTTCAATTTCTTCAGTGATTTAGTGTTCATTTCAGATGTCCTTTATGTTTTTGGTTAGGTTGAATCCCAAATATTCTCTTTTTTAGACTGTCGTGAATGGAATTGTTTCCTTGAATTTTTTTATCAGTATATTTATCATTGTTAAATATGCTGGCTAGTTTATGGTCTACTTGACATAATCTAGAATCACTTGGGAAGTGAGACTCTCAATTGAGAAAATGTCTCCATAAAAGTGGCCTATAGGCAACTTTATTAGACTGTTTCCTGAATAATTATTGCTTTGGGTGGGTCCAGCCCAATGTGTGTGTTGCCAACCCTAGGCATTGTTCTGAGTTGTAAAAAAAAAAAAAGTAGGCTTCATGAGGAGTAAGCCAGTAAGCAATGTCTCTCCAAACTTCTGCATCAGTTTCTCCTTCCAAGTTTCTGCCTATGTTTACAACATAGCCTTCATAGTGCTATCCAGGCAATGAGGGTTGTTGCAGAAGCAGAACCTAAACAGAACAAGTAGATCATCAAAACCACTTGATACAGAAACATGGTTTCAAGGTGCACATCACAGCAAAGTGGTCGTAACAGGTGGTCACAACAACATGTGGTTGTAATTCTCTTTAGAAGAAACAGAGACATTTTTGCAATTCTGAAACAGGTAGTACAGAGCCATTTGAGCTAAGGTTACTGATAAGGTATAGGCCAATCCTTGAGAGACGTACTTAATCATAAACAGTAGTGAACATAATTTTTCTTGACTGTAAGACTGTTTTCAAGCCTAAGATAGAGGCAGGCTGGTTTATCAATATTATCAAAATGGCCTTTTGTTTTCTAGGAGAGATTTGAAAGGGTGTGGATTCAGATAGAAGGAGAGGGAGACA
>NW_021608410.1:0-3091 GCF_004785775.1 Grammomys surdaster | reverse complement strand
CGTTGCCCATCGTCGACAGCCTAAAGCCTTCGACCATCGATGTGACTTGTCTCACATCAGTGTTTTGGGGTTGTGAACTTGTCTAAGACCCCCCATAATTAGACATCCAAATTCAAAACTCACATAGTTGGGATTGAACATAAGAAGCCTTCTCTAACTAAACAGAGAAGGGGGAGATGCCAGAAGCCAGGACCCTCGCCCTTACCCTTACCCCCTACCTTTCCCCACCTGCACAATGTCCTCTGAAGCTTGGCAGCTGCAAGATCCTGCTTAGCAACTGCAGATAGACTCAAAGCAGAGTACCATGTCTTCTTAAGAATAGCAGGGAGACCATAACTCAAGCAGTGTACCATATCTTCTGAAGAACTGCAGGTAGATCATAATTCAAGGCAGTGTACCATATAGACCATGACATGTTTCAAGGCACAGGCCAAGAAGATTTTGTACTTTTCCACCACCTGGACCCTCTTACCCCCTCCCCTTGTAAAACACGCTATAAAAAAGCATTTCATGTTCAAAAAAAAAAAAAGGAATTAAAAAAAAAGAAAAAAAAAGTTAAAAAAAAAAAGATTTATAAAACTAATGGGGCACTACAGCCTGACTTGCCTACTCCAGCTGCCATTCAAGTAAATGCATATAAAATTATTATAGATTTAAAAGATTGTTCTATACAGTTCCTTTACCTCCTGGTAAAGGTGAGAGGTTTGCATTAAGTGAAATTGCTTGTGATTTTTGAGAGCCCATGAAGCCATTCATTAAAAAAAAGCTTACCTCAAAGAATGATTAATGGCCTTAAAAAATTTGTTGTTACTTTAATACAAAAGGTTAAAGCGTTTAAATCTCTCAGTGTATATTATTCATTGTATATTTTATTGGCTGATCTCTCTAAAAGAGTTTTTCTACAAGCCTTTGCTCTAGTACAATGAGCTTTAAGATTTTAGACTACTTGTTGCTCCAGAAAAGTGATTCTTAAAAGTTGTTAACAGATATTAATTGGCTAAAACTTCATCTTCAGCTTACCATAAAAGAACATAAACCTATATTATATATACTCAAGGGAAATACAAGTCCTAATTCCCCTTGACAATTAACTGATGAAGAGTAGATAAACACCTTTTACCCTCAATATTTTAGAGCCTGAGAGGCCGAAAGAGATGGTGAAATGGAAAAATATTTTGACCGGACAATAGAAGGGCCCAGATATTGTTTTAATAAAAGCCAGGGGAGCGGTCTGTGTGTTTCCACAGGAAGAAGACAATCCGTTTTGGCTACCAGAGCGGCTGACGAGGCGACTCGCGATACTGGAAGGTGACACCCAGACAGACCCTCCAGGCTCTGATGATAGCCCTTGTGCTGATCCAAGGGATACAGGTTCCTAGTATTTTTGTTTATTTTTATCAAATTCCACCTTTAAGAATTGTACCAATAAAACCTGCTAGATGTCCCAGTGTTGAAATTCTAAAAGATTCACTCACGCTATGGTTGCCAGAGTCACGCGATGGGTTCCCATCCCCGTGGAGACTCCTTCCACTTTGTCATTATTTAGACAAAAAAGAGATTTTGGTATAACTGCAGCCATAGTGGCGACGATATTAGTTAGTGCCATTACCGCCACTGCCACTGAGATTGCTATGTCAACTTCTGTTCAGGTGGGCACTACCCCCAATTGTCAGCCACAGTGGCAGAGACTGTTAACCTTCAAACCTCCGCCAGTACCCAACTAAAAGGCGGGCTAATGATCCTTAATCAACGCCTTGATTTAGTGAGAGAGAGATTGGATATCCTCTTTCAATTAGCCCAATTGAGATGTGAGAAAAAACTGGGTACACTTTACATCACCAGTGTACAGTATAAAAACTTTACTCGTGTAACTAATCTGTCCAGAGAATTGTTTCAGTATCTTGCAGGAGGTTGGTCGGAGAACTTCAGTGAGACACTCAGAGGGTTGGGAACAGCTGTGGTGAACGTCGGCTCGACGCACGTGGATCTGTCCCTGACTGGGAGACTGTCCTCCTGGAATTCTTCAGCTTTCTTCTTTTCTTTTCTTTTTCTTCCCTTTTTTAAGTGGGTGGGAGTAGGCCTGTTTGGTATACCCTAAGTTGTGGATTAGTATTCATCTTTGGTTGGTTTGCAAACTCAGAGCTCAACAAAATCTTGACAAGGCTATTTTTGCACAGGCGCTTCCAAAGTACTAGGGGCTTCCCCTGCAGTGTGGTTATCACTGCCTCAATTATAAGCAGTCTCCCCCTCACGAGTGGTGGTGCTAAATGTTAGGCCATCAGCGTTGCACCCCAGAAGATTTGCCCATTACACTGGGTCAGTGAGGAGTCCTGGCCTGGCTGATCCTTGTCTGTGTAGCTGTGGTACCTGAATTTTGAGACAAACAGCCCTTGCACCCCTAGGAGATGACTCCATTGCACAGGGATGGGTGTTTGCATCTCTTTCTGTTCCCCTTAGCCCTTGCACCCAGAGGACTTGTTTCCAATGCACCTGGTAGGGTAAGGGAGACTGTCTTAAACTATTGGTTCTTGAACGCTTATTCCCCCAAGATGGAATTTGCTTGATCGGCCTTGAGTTTGAGTCATAACCGGTACCACGCCAGACAGGCCAAGAACAGCCAGATAGACAGCTCCATCTTTTTGCCTCTAGGACAGCTGCCATTGGTCCCAATGATGGGAATTAGGCTGACGCCACATGCCAGATTTACACCGTGAAGACAACTGAGGAATTGATGACAAGCCAACCCCATGACGGGATTAGCGAGTGGCAATGACCCGGGCGCGGGTATATCCCTCGTAGCCTAAGACAGGGTGGCTTGCTTTTCCTTGGTGTTAGCCCTATTGGTGCTGGGCGTAGAAAAATGTCAGCTAGCCTAAGACACGGGACATTGACCAGTGCCTGTTTAACAAAACAAAAAAGAAATAGCCAGTAGACAGATTCCTCAGCCGCTGCACCCTAGGGCTTCTGGTATAGGCACCCTGTAAAGCCTCAAACATTTGAGCACCACCCTCTAAGAGACTCAGACCCGCCGTGAGACCGCCAAATATGGGAGTTACGTAACCTTCCCAGGGACCTCTACCACCCTCTGTTT
>NW_021608409.1:0-7932 GCF_004785775.1 Grammomys surdaster | reverse complement strand
ACACACATACACACACATACACATACATACACACATACACATACATACACACACATACACACACATACACACACACATACACACACATATACACACTCATAGGTACTCACGTGTGCATATGCACACTACTATTTTTAAAATTTTATTTCTATATTTATTTATTGGATTTTGTGTGAGAGTTTTGCTTGCATATATATGTGTGTATCACATGCATTCCTGGTGCCAAGGAGATCAGAGGGCATCAGTCCCCAACCTCTACTGAAGTTCTGGAGTCACCATGTGGGTACTGGAATCCAACGTACGAACATTGCAAGAGCAGCAAGTGCTTTTAACTGCTAAACCAACTCTCCAGTCTCCAAAATAAATATTTTTAAACATGTATGCTTATATGTTTAAAAACATATAAACATAAAAATAATTTAAAACACATAGGTTTGAGCTGGGTATGGTGGCACATGGCTTTAAACCCAGCATTTGGTATGCAGAGGCAGGAATATCTCTTTGAGTTTGAGGCCAGCCTGGTCTACATAGAGAGGCCAAGGCTAGGGATTATGCATAGTGAGACCTTGTCACAAAACACCAAAAATAATGATAATTAAAAAAAACAAAAAGGCTTTGGCTGGACATGGTGAAGCAGGCTTGCAACCCTGGCACTCAGGGGCTAAGAAAGACAATAGCAAGTTTGAGATCAGTCTGCCAGCCTTGGTGACATAGCAAGACCCTACCTTAATAAAAATAAAAGGCGCATATCTCAGATTGAGGGTGTTCCTATCTTGCAGCTTTTATCTTCCACTGGGACAAAAGAGGTTCCTAAAGTGGCTGGGCTGCAGGGGAGGCTTCAGACTGAAGGTATAAAATCCCAGTTGCTAAGGGTAGAAGAGGAAGCCGGTTGCTGAGATTTCTGACTTGGGAGCATACAATTGAAGTTGAGGAGAAGCATTTTAGAGCGGCCATAGTCTGTCTGTTGGAATGATTTCCTCTGGTGGTTCTTAGCTGCTCAAATACAAATGCAGGCAAGTGCTGCATCCATCTAAGGTTGGTGCTTAACTAGGGGGGGCAAGGCAGTTAGGATAGACGGGAGAGGGGAGTTGAAGCAATTCAGGAAAGAATTTCTGTGGGGAGTCTACACCCTAAGACAGAGAAGGGGAGAATAAAGAAAAGAAGGGTCACTGTTCCCCCGCCAGCTTGTCCAACAGCTGCAGTGAGCCAACCTAGCAACGAACCATAAGGAAAAGAGATCATATCAGAGAAGGGTGTTTGATTCCGTTATTTCATAGATGGCTTCAGTTTCTGCTGATGATAAGGCTCTGGGCGCAGCCCTCAGACTGACTCACTTGAGAGGAACGGAGGAGAAGAGTGTTAGAGGTGGAAGGGAGAAGGCTCTGAGAGAGGAGCATGCCGAGGGAGCTGCACGTGATTACATCATCACCACCGTGGCAGGGCCACCACTAGTGGGGACTGTGTTCCTCAGGCAGTCTTCCCCTTCTCCAATTTCTCTCTGGTTTCCCTTCATCTCTCTTCATCCCAATGTGACTTCTACTTCCCTGAGTGAATCTGAGAAGCTGTACTGGACAGTAGGTGTGACCAGGAGTCTTGAAACGTTGAAATCCCATGTGGCTGTTTTATTGTCTAATTCTGCTGCACCTCAATTGTAAAGTTGGGATAATATCAAAAATACCTAAGCCTCCTAAAGTATGTGGAAGAATAATGTTTGAAGCAATGTCAGACACAAAACTTGCTTTGATCAGACAATGGCTGTTCTTAGTCTCACCCCTCATCTCCTTCTCTTGCCTCATCTTCACTCTCTCACCTCCACCACCCCTCCACAGTTACATCAGACAAAGAGGCGAACAAGATGTTCTGTCTGAAGTCTGGTAGAAAAACGGTCACACAAAAGTCAAAATGGAGCTGGGTGCGACAGAGAGAGGCTCGGTGGTTAGGAGCACTTGGTCCTCTTGCCAATGCTCTGGGTTCTGTTCTCAGCACTCCCATGATGGCTCACAACCATCTGTAACTCCAGTTCCATGCCATCTGATGCTAAGCCCACGTGTGATACACACATACATGCACACACATATCAGCAAAATATTAAACACAAAAATGATTTTTTTGTGTGTTTGTTTTTTGAGACAGGGTTTCTCTATGTAGCCCTGGCTGTCCTGAAACTCACTCTGTAGAGCAGGCTGGCCTCGAACTCACAGAGATCCACCTGCCTCTGCCTCCCAAGTGCTGGAACTAAAGGTATGATCCACTACTGCCTTGCTATAAATAAATCTTAAAAACAAAAATTAAGAATAAATAAGTAAAAAGATAGATTTGGACATAGTAATACATTTGGGCAATCTCTGCGCTGGATTCAGTAGAGGGGAGAAAGGGGGCAACCTGAGTTCAAGTGAAACCTATCTCAAAAAAAAAAAATTTAGGATAATATATAATAAGTCCTGCTACAAAGATGTCGAAGAGGGCTGGAGAGATGGCTCAGTGGTTAAGAGGACCTGCTGTGTTCAGTCCCCAGCACCTATATGGTGACTGACAACCATCAACAACGATTCCACGTCCAAAGGATCTGACATCCTCTTCTGACCTCCATAGGCACTGGGCATGCATGTGGTGCACATACATGCATGAAAGCAAAATGCAGACAAAATATACATCTTCAAAAAGCTGTTTTTAAAGATGAGAAAGAATTGCTTTATGATTTGAGAAAAAATAAATTGTTAAAAAAAAAAAAGAATTGCTGCTGGAAAACAGACTCTCTTCTGTCTGGTGGATAACGGGCAGATAATCTGGATCCTGTGCAAAGTGGGAGCAAGGCATTTCTTCCAGGTATTTCCTTCATCTGTGCAGGGCTGACAGTAAGTTCTAATCGAATACACTTGAGCTAGCTGTCATTTCTATGGTAGGCTGTGTCAGACCTGGAAGGTGTCACATAATCTGCTTATAGGCATCCAGTGGAGGAAAAATGCAGTGGAGGAGGAAGCAACAACTTCTTATGCTAATGTGGGGCAAGTTCCACCCACTCCCACCCCACCCCTGACTCCCACACGATGTGAAAGAACACCCCTTACTCCATTAGCGTCATGCTTCTCTCAGCATGGCCACTAGGAGGCAGCAAAGAATAAGAATGGGGACAGAAAACGGCCAGGAGTCTGGAGAGCCAGGCCAACTGGATTCATCACATAAGTGCTACTTCTTGAGAGTTCTTTTGTTTGTTTTGTTTTTGTTTTTGTTTTTGCTTTTTTTCAGGGGAAAATGTCTTCAGACACCTGGAGAAAGCTGTATTTGTCTTAGAGAAACAGCAAGAGTCTCCTTCAAACTTATATGCCTGTTAATAATCAATTTTTAAATTCTAAATTCTCTAACTCTAATGTGTGTGTGTAATTTTCTTTCCTGGTAAGAGTGAAAGCAGGGCTTTGCCCCAGTCTACACGCTATGTACTCTTTTCTTGACTTAGCAGTTCTCACGAGCTGGGCACTGCTCTTTTTCTTTTCCAAAACTTTATTTTATTATTTTTAATTATATAGATGTATGTGTCTGTGTATGTACACATGAGTGCCAGTGGAGGCCTGAAACATTGGACTCCCAAGAGCTGGAGTTACAAGTATTTGGGAACTGTCTGCCTGGCATGGGTTTTGGGAACCAGGAGTTCTCTCGAAGCACAGCGAATGCGTGCTCTTGGCTGCTGCGTTACAGATACTCACTTGCTCCTCACAGAGACCCTTACAGAACAATCATCCTGAAGACGGGAAGGCTATGGCACTTGGTCAAGATGACAGGAATAGAAAGCAGCAGAGTGACTCAGGCTCCAGAATGGGGAGTTTCTCTTGTCACAGTTGTCACATGTAAAAATATATCTGTCTTCAAGAGAAGCCAGTGGTTCCCTTTAAACTCTAGTCCTGAGCTGACTGTGGTGGTGCACACCTTTGACCCCAGGACCTCAGTACTCAGGGGACAGAGGCAAGTAGATCCCTGTGAGCTCCAGGGTAGCCTGGTTTACATAGAGAGTTTCAGGCCAGCCAAGGCTACAGAGTGAGATACTGTTTCAAAAAAATAAAAATAAGAATAAACTCTACCGGACGTGTTGGCATATGTGTTTAGGCCTAGCACTTAGGAGGCAGGCGCAGGCGGATCTCTTCGAGTACAAGGCCAGTCTGGTCTACAAAGCAAGTTCCAGGACAGCTAGGGCTGTTACACAAAGAACAAACAAACAAACAAACAAACAAAAGATAAACTCTAGTCTTTACCTGTCATTCACTAGATATACCGTTTTAACATATGTAACTTTATCCCCTGCCTTCAAAGCAAAATTGGAGCAGACACGACAGTGCAAGACTACATGTAATCTCAGCACGTAGGAAGCAAAGGCAAGAGGGTCACAATAAGAGAGAAGAAGTTACAATAATTGTTAGGTATTAATCCCCACATTGAAGACCTGACAGGAAGTAGGCTTCTTCTAGGAGTTTGGGAGAGCAGGAAGAGCCTGAGCCAGTAAGTCCTGAGGGAAAGGTAGTCTTGTCAGGATCTCAGAGGCTTCCTGAGACTGTCCCTTCTCACCTCAGAGAGGTGTGGAATTTGGGCTGGAGATGTTAAGGAAGGCTTCCCAGACTAAGGTGGGAACTTCCCACAGGAAAGATGGGAGTTAGTGGGGGTGGAGGAGAGAATGGTGGCCAATCAGAGAAAACAGTTCAGAAAAGCACAGTAGGGGGGCAAGAAAACAGTCTCCAGGGCTTCTCAAAAGAACATCTTTGAACTTCTGTTAGGTCCATCTGAGAATTTATCTTCCCTCTCCTGAGAACCAGTTAGGTGGACTCTGCAAAGCTTCATAGGTCTATCCCACAACCCTTCAAAGGAGATAGCAGCCAACCTACATGTCTGCTGTGCACCTGCTGACACAGGTGCAGAACATGCCTTAAAAGTTTCACAGCTGAGTTAGAGGCTGACCCAGAATAGTGCAGGCCTGTTTGCTCACCACTCAGAAGATAGCAGGCATCCTCGAACAACATCAACAAAACCAACAAAACCAAAAACTACCACTGCACCCTCACATTCCTCATCCATTATATGCCAACACTTTTTTGTTGTTTTATTTGGTGGCGGGGGGTGGGGGTGGAAGGGTGGGGGGTGTCCCAAGGCTTCCTACTGAGAAAGGCAGGGGACTGGGAATGTGGCTTAACCCCTCTCTAGGAAAATAAACTCAAAATGACAATCCTCGTCTCCAGCACCCACCTGGGGCACCCTAGAGGAGATAGCTTCAAACTCTGTGGTTCAAATCGGACCTCCTAGTGGGAAACTGTAGATTAAGTCAACAACTTTGAAATCTTCTAAGAACTAGGAGAGTGGTGCAGTGGGTGTGGAGAGAGGAGGAGGAGGAAGAGGAGGAGGAAGAGGAGGAGGAGGAGGAGGAGGAGGAGGAGGAGGAGGAGGAGGAGGAGGAGAGAAGAAATGAGTGAGGTTGCCACAGCACACTGGACTCAGGGAAGGCTGAGGAGACATTGAAGATGTGGCAGCTACTCCTCCTTGGAGTGGCCACAAGCAGATGTCTGCATGAGGAGACTCAGAAGTCTGTTCGCCTTCTTAGGCCTCCTTTCTCTCAAATGCCCACACACTCCCGCTCCTCAATCTTTCCTCTCCCTGGCTCCTATGAGCCTCAACCCCTTAGAATCCAAACCTACTATACAAGAGATCCTGTACCCAGCGAGGCTTGGGATCCTCGGGGGGAAACTCGAGCCCTGGCTGCGGTGACAGAGACCACTCGAAGGATTCAGGGCTTCCTAGCAGGTAAGTGAGGAGACCAGAAGTATCAGGGAGGGCTGAGGGGCACAGGGGTCTAAAAAGAGTCCTTCACAGCAAAGGACTTGAACTCAGAGTCGATGAGGTGAAGAACCTACCCCATCATATATCTTCAGTTCTCCCAGTACAAGGACCTCTGCTTCTGAGTCGAGACCCTACACAATACTGCCATGCCGTCTGGGGAGACCCAGATACCCCAAACTACCACAGGTGAGTTTGTCACTGTTAATTATTTGGTTTTGGATACCAGACAAGGGGCTGAGGTGCATATTTTACATACCAAAGCAGACCTGGCTTCCAGGTTCTCCCAGCATCCCTCAGTCCCTACCTGTCACACCCTGCCCCCAACCCTGAAAGGGCTGAGCTGCCTTTCCCCCAGAGGTTCCCCCTATATAATCCAGACATTTTGCGCTCCCTCCCCCCCTTCCTCTTCTTCTCCTCATCTTCTCTCTCTGCCCACGTGTCCCTTTCTCTCTCTCCCTCCCTTACCCTTCCCTTTTACCATGGGGACTTTGGTCCTTGGGGCCAGTGAACTCACTCGAGTGCAGCTTCCCAATAAATCTGCCTTTAATATAAGCTAATCTGGCTCAAATTGGCTCATTTCACCAATGGCAGACAAATAACCTATTATTAATGTTCTGTTTTATAAAAAGCCAAGTATATGTTTTATAGAGCATGGTGTGGTGAGGTGGGAGGGGTGCCTCGGTGGGCCCATGCTGAGGCATCCCTTCCCCCTGAGGTATCAGCCATATGACGGGTATAGTGTAAAATAGAGTTTATTTAAGGTATGGAAAGGGGAGTTGAGAAGGGAGTAGAGACAGAGAGTGGGGAGGGGGCAGGAACATGTAGAGAGAGTGGGAGAGGGGAAGGGGAGAGAGGGAGAGAGAGGGGGGGGGCCTGGGAGAGAGGAGAGTCAGAGAGAGAAGGGACAGAGAGAGCATGGAGGGGCCAAACAGCCCCTTTGATAGCAAGCCAGACCTACCTGGCTCTTGCCAGGTAACTGTTGGGAGGAGCCTAGAAGGAATTCCAACAATTAATGTCTTCTTCAAAGACACCTATGTCTCCAGCACACTTCTATACGTTTTGACAGGTGCAGCCTCCTGAACCCAGGGTACAAAGGAGAGAGTTGCCTTGGGGCGAAGGTGAGATGAACTCTCCAGTCTCAGGGATCTGAAGGGCTCGAACCTGCTTACACCTCCCCAATACCTCAGCATATAAAAGGCAGACTCTCAGATGTGTGGAACTGTCCTCCTGCCCTGCTCTTCACTCTACAGTCCTTTCCAGCCATGCTCCTCAAAATACATTAAGGCAGAGATCTGAGGGGAGGCTAGAGGTGTAACTCTGCTTTTCAGGTTTTTTAGACTTGCACTTCCTATGAAGGGCTCTGAGTTATAACTACTCAGCTAGAAATTCCATTCTAGTTGGCTACCTGGATGGTACTGAGGTAAGTATCTCCTTCCTCCTAGTATCTAGTTTCTATCCATCAGCTAAGCTTTTACTAGATTTTGTTTCCTGACAGATTCCTGATGCCCACCTGCGTGGTTATTCCTTGTGGCCAGAGCATGGTCTGCCTCAACTAATCCAACCAGATGGCCCTGGAGTCCAAAACACTGATTTTCTCCTGTATGTTCGGGTTGCCCACACTTCCAAGTGTCACAACGAGGTGAGGTTCAAAACCGACCTTTTTCCCTGTTCCCTCGCTCTTAATGTTAAGCTTTGTTAAAGAGGGATACGGAAATAGCAGTTTTACTGAATTGTACTTCTTGGGAGCAGTTTGGGGTGCTCTGAGGAAGCTTGATTTGTGTAGCAGCTGAGAATCTTCCTGGCTACCCATGGGTACTACCCCTGTAGAACTGTACAGGGCCCCTGCTTCCTCTTTTTTTTTTTTTCTTTCTTTCCAGGAAGATTCCATCTACCTGTTTTATCTCACTTTCCTTTCTGCTATATCTTCTCCTGGTCTGTTTGCAGCCCTCTGTCATAGCCTATGCTGCCTGCTGCCAGCTGGACGCAGAAGACAGGCCCCTCGCTGGTACCATTGTCTACTGTGCCCAACATCTCAGCAGCTCGAGACTCAGCCATGATGATATTGTCATGGTGACTGCTGCATGCTAAATGGGGGGTGGGGTCAGGGGTGGCAGGGGG
>NW_021608408.1:0-4782 GCF_004785775.1 Grammomys surdaster | reverse complement strand
AGAGCAAGAAGTATTACCTGCATGATGACCGGGAAGGCGAGGGCAGCAACAAATGGATGAGCCGAGGCCGTGGCCGAGGAGCCTTTCCCCGGGGCCGGGGCCGGTTCATGTTCTGGAAATCCAGTACCAGCCCCAAGTGGGCCCATGACAAGTTCAGTGGGGAGGAGGGAGAGATTGAAGATGATGAGAGTGGGACAGAGAACAGAGAAGAGAAGGACAGTCTACAGCCCTCAGCTGAGTAGGAGCCACTCTGGATGGAGCCCTTGCCCCCGGGAGAAAGGCACTGGGAGAGCCTGGTGGAGCTAAACAAGGAGCCTCATGAAGATCCTGAAAACCCCACCCCACAACCCACTAGCCACACAGAATCCCACGACATCAGAGTGTGTCCCCGGTGCCGTCTCACTGGACAGGACAGGATGCTGCCATTGAGCCTAGATCAGGCTCATGAGTCCAGCAGACGACATACACTGGGCTCCTGCTGATGGTGTGTGGGGTGGGGCGGGGTAGGGTGGGGAGAAGGATGCTGATGCTTGGACTTTGTTTTGTCGTCCCACCCCCACTACACCCCCAATTAGAAACCAAGTTTTCTTCATTTCATTTCATTTGGAACTAAATGGAAATTTGGTTTTCAGTCTCTTCCTGTCCTGAGTTTTAATTAAAAAATCCTTATATTTTTTCTTTTCTTTTTTTTTTCTTTTTAAGGGATATGTAGTAATATTAGCATAAAGATTTTAATTTGGGCAACTTTGATTCTCACAAGAAAACAAAGCATGTGAATAAAAATTGAAGTGTTCACCTAAAAAAAAAAAAAAGAAGGAAAGCTACTTTTCTTGTATATGTTTACATTATTTAACATGAAAATAACTGATCCTGAAACTCTGTATTCTAAGAGAATGCTATTGTTAATCACGAATTCCCCAGGGACAGGATATGAGATGGCCCAATGGCTGAAGGCACTTGCTGCCAAGTCTTAAGACCTGAGTTCAATCTCTGGAACCCACACAAAGGAGAGAATTAATTTCCACAAGTTGTCTTCTCTCTCTCTCTCTCTCTCTCTCTCTCACACACACACACACAGACACAATTTTTTTTAAAGATTTATTCATTAATTTATTTATTTAATGTATGTGAGTACACTGTCACTCTCTTCAGACACCAGAAGAGGGCATCAGATCTCATTACAGATGGTTGTGAGCCACCATGTGGTTGCTGGGAATTGAACTCAGGACCTCTGGAAGAGCAATCAGTGCTCTTAACCGCTGAGCCATCTCTCCAGCCCACACACACACAATTTAAAAGCTAAAAATACTTCCCCAAGGAATTTTACTGGAATTGCTGGTCACAAGACAATAGTTTTATAATGAAGCAATAATAATACCCCCAATTTTCTAGTGACTGAGAAAGGAGTCTGTAAAAAAAATATTTGTTTCTTTTTCATATTTTTAAAGAAATTCTTTTTAACTAATTTAAACTTCTATTCAGTCTCTTTGTATGAAGATGCCAGGCACCAGTGTTTTGGTGACTCAGACAGAGAGATCAACACAATTAAGCTCTTTGCTCTTCAGAGTTGTGACTCATTGATTCATTCTCTCCAGTGCTTGGCCTTCAGAACTTGGGCTCAGGGAGAGAATTTGGTTAAACATAGATTTAGAAACCTACAAAGATTATATCTGGCTTGTGATTCATATACATACTCTTGCTTTGGAATGCCCTGCCTAATTATTCAACTAACCGTGTTTACAGCAACATCTTCTGTTTACTGTCTAGCTCAGACAGGAGAATAAAGCAACACACGATCACCTACCAGTTGATGAGCACACTCTGAAGGTGACTCATGTGGTTTGAGATGCTTACACTTTTCAGCGAGATCCAGCAGCTCTCGAGCTATGGTTTGGACTTCATCATAAGCTGCATTCTGAAGAAACTGAGCCACCATAATGCTGACACTGAAACGTGAGATTTGTGTGTTGAGCATGCAAGGACGGTGTTGCCCCCTTCTTTCTTTGTTGTAACATCATCATCACCACCATCCTCACCCTATTCTCCCCCAAGTAATTTCCTTTCAAATTGAAAAAAAAAATATGGATAAGGAAGCTCACCTGACTCCTAAGTTCTCCTCCAGGTGATCCTGCCCATTAACATGTTGCCTGGCTAGAAAAAAAGGTTTTGTTTAGCTCTATGATTTTGATGCTTTTATGCCCCTGACTTTCACGTGTTGAAATTCTAACCTAAGGTAGGAACTTGTAATAGTCATAAGGGTGGAGCCCTTATCCATGGGATTAGTGCTCTTATGAAAGTGGCTGATGAGGGTTCATTAATCCTTTTATTACATGCAAGCATAGCAAAAAGACATCACTTATTGGCCAGAAAGCAGGTTCATACAAAGGCACCAAGTACAAGAACCTTTACCAGATACTGAATCTGCTGGCATCTTGGTCTTGGACTTTCCAGCCTCAGGTACCACGACAACTAAACTTCTGATGTTTATAATCCTCCCACCTTGCAGAATTTTGGTACAGTGGCTCAGATGGAGTAAGACATTTGTATAATGGGAAAATTTCCAGCTTGAAAACCCCCTTTAAATTCTATAACCCACACTTATTCAGTCACGAATTTCTAGATTTATTTTCATTAGCTGTAATGATAGGAACAATTTAACGATATATATCTTCTTCTGAGTTTAAACTGTTTCCTGTGAGTGATTTTTTTAATATTCGAATATAGCTGAACTCTATCACTGGTTACAAGTAAATTGCATGTGGTTGAATTCAAAGTTCTGAATGAGACCCTGGGGAAATGGCTCAGTCAGTAAAGTTCTTGCCTTTTAAGCACAAAGACTAGCGTTCAACCATCAAAACACACTTTAAAAAGAGCTGGGCATGGTGGTGCAAGTTTGTAATCCTGGTTCTGATGGGGCAGAGGTAAGCAGGTCCTTGGGTCTCACAAGCTAGCTGGTCTACCCTACAAGGCAAGCTCTGAGCCAATCAAAACTCAAGTAAAACAAGAGGACATCTAGACATTTTAATAAGAGAAGGGGCTCTTGAGACCTGAACCCTAGATAGAGAAGTGGGCAGCTAGGAAACACTAGGAGCAGGAGAAATGGTCTTCCCCAGGGAAGAGCACACCAATTGGTTATCCAATATCAAATGGTCAGCCCTGAAAACATATACATACAAGTAACATTATGCTGACTGAGCAGTATATTCACACACCCACACACACACAAACACACACAGACACACACGCACTCACACAGACCACACATCACACACACACACACGCACACACACATGCATCTTGATGGACCTGTGTCTTCCTTCTTAGACTAATGGTTCTTGGTTTCCAAAGAACCAAGCAGCTTCTTTTAAGAAAGCGAACAATCATTAGCAATTACCATTGCTACACAAAAGCAAAGGTTTTAAAGACAACTCTTTAGATTTCAACTTCTGTTTATAAAACACACTTACATTTATGTGTGAAGCATAAATTTTAGTGATTTCTGGGGGTATTAAGATCTAATGTGGGGCTGGGTAAGAATGTGAGTTTAGATCCCAGGAATCTACTTTATAAACCAAGCTCAGTGCCTTGCATATCTTATCCCATTGTTGGGGTAGGAGGATCCCTGGAGCTCACTGGCCAGACATTCTAGCCAATCAGTAAGCTCAAGATTCAGTAAGAAATCCTGTCTCAAAAAATTAAGGTTAAGGAGCAATTGAGGAAGACACCCTATGCCAACCTCCAGCCTATACATACACGTGCACATATGCCTATGTATACAAATACATATGCACAGAAACACACACACACATGTAAAAGATTATTACACGAAAACATGTATAAAGTTGTAAGCATATTACCTTGTAATAATAGGTAATAATGTGGCTTCTATTATTAATCTTGAGTCATTTCCATTTTTGCTCTATTTGAATTCACTTAGCCAGTTTCAAACATCGGCTTAAATGTACTGTTCTCTCACTTAGATTGGGGGCAAAGAAGGGATGCTAAAGTGAGACAGTCTCGGATGAGTGGCCTCAACCTACAGGCCCATCCCTGTGCTCATCCCACTCACTGGTGACTAGCAAGTTTCGATGACTTTTTTGACAGCAATGACCCATGAAAAAGATTAGGCTCTCTACACACATGTTAGTGGTTGTCATGGTTACTCATATCATCCTTACACATAGACCACGCAGGTTGCAGATAGCATTTCCTACCTGTGTGTAGTAAACTTGTTTGGAGAGACTCACATTTACCGTAGCTGAAGAAAACAATAAAGGGTAGCACTTTAACAACCTCCATTGTTTCAGATGAAGTTCCACTGTTTGAAAGGGATGAAGATGTTTATATTCTTTTCAGGCAATTAGGGTTAACCATTAGCTCTTCTAGTGAATATTATTTTTTTCTTAAGGCTCCCATGGACTCTCACAAAACTGGACAAACTCGGGACAGTGAAGAAATGTTCTAGTTCATTAATGAATACAGGATTTTAAAGCAGGTAACATCGACCTAGGATTTGCTCAAGATTGCAACACACAGGCCTCATGAAAACAAGTGACCCACATGCTTGGTAAATGACAGTCTACAGTATCTCATTTCATAGAAATGCTTGTTTACATGTTCAAAGTTCTAAAGAGGCAAAGAGAAAGCAAATATGTACTACCCTTGGCTGCGCAAGTGGTCTGGACTCAGGTGTTAGTGCCAAGCATTGGCATTGCTAAGACCTTGGAGAGAGGAGGGGAAGGGAGGGGAGGGGAAGGGGAGGGGAAGGGGAGGGGAGAAGAG
>NW_021608407.1:0-1462 GCF_004785775.1 Grammomys surdaster | reverse complement strand
TTAGGGAGTGAGATGG
Organism: Grammomys surdaster; assembly: GCF_004785775.1. Classification (NCBI taxonomy): domain Eukaryota; kingdom Metazoa; phylum Chordata; class Mammalia; order Rodentia; family Muridae; genus Grammomys; species Grammomys surdaster. The sequence continues at coordinate 1,446 of NW_021608407.1, read as the reverse complement.
AGTTCTTACCAGCTGCTCTGAGTGCAGTGGCTCCTGGATGACTCAGGATTCAGTTTCTCCACAGGACAGGAGCAGACCTACTCTGTGTCTGTTCCAGTCCCAGGGACCAGGCAGGGGCTCACATGCTCTTTTTTGAGAACCAGGAAACAATGATTTTGATGATTTCCTCAGTATTGCCACACCCAAGGTCATCCACATTACAAGAGCAAGTCAGCTTAGATCTTTCCTTCAGTCCTTCTCTCTACCTAATTTCTTACCAGAAGATATCCCATGTTGCCTTAGTCAGCACCACACAATTCTACTTTCTCTTTCATGCAGTATCTTTGACTGAGAACTGTATTCTGTCTTCTGAGAAACTCATATGCATGAAAATGATTTTCAAAAAACTATTTTAAAAAATATTGCACTAAAATGTCCTGCCTATGTCCATAGCCTCTACTTTTCTACTGAACATTTTGTTTTTGCTCCTCTTCCACATCTGATAAATTTTGATAACTCATTGAGCAGTTTCTCTTCAGTAGGACTTCCTTTTCAGGTATTCATGCAGGAAAGGCCTCCCTTCAGATCCTGGGCTAGGTGGAGCTGGAGTGAACAAAGTCCTAACAGATTTGGCCTCTGCTGTCCCTGGTTCTCCATTTGCTGAACTGAAGTCTGTTTCTTCTGCATTCATAGGCCAATTCATTAATTTATCTGGCTCCTACTACATCCTGTGCACAGAAGATAACACACTGAGTTTCAACTCACAGTTCTTGGTTGTTACACTTTAGATTCAGGATAACAGTATCAGATTGGGTCATAGAATATGGTTCCATGAGTTTCTGGATTTGTTGTTGAGTGGAACTCTCAGAATCACAGGACATTTTTAAATACTCAAAAGACAAGATTCAGTACCAATGTCTTTCCATTATTCCATGCTCAATTTTATACTTAATCTCTTCACTGTAGTATGTGTTTTGCATTACTTAACTAAATTAGAACTCATGTTTTTCTCCATTTTCATAAATTATATGACTGAATATTCTGTTTCTGATGAAATATAGAATTAGTTTTCTCAAATTGGGAAAGGATAAAAATCTGAAAATTCAGTATCACATATATCCATATATTCTCTGAAAATTTTTAAACTAATAAAATTAAGTAGTCTGCAGTAGAATTAAAATTTTAAGATCATTTAACCTTGTCTTAATCAGGGTGTGTTTCTTTGATTTGAAGTTCTAATACAAGAAGCTTAAACAATAATTAGATACACAGTGACGCCCAGTGTGGCACAGGGGACAAAAATATAGGGAAGAGAAAAGATGAATAAGACCATACAAAAATATAAATCTTCTCAGGTAAAATTATAATTCCAAAAACATCAAAATGTAAACTTGACTAAATAGGGAATTGGAAATAGAAGTAAATAATTTTGATATATTTTACAACAGGGTCATTTAGCTGAACAGT
>NW_021608406.1:0-1066 GCF_004785775.1 Grammomys surdaster | reverse complement strand
ATGCAAGGGCACCTACATACATAAAAGAAACTTTACTAAAGCTCAAAACACACATTACACCTCACACAATAATAGTGGGGGATTTCAACACCCCACTGTCAGCAATGGACAGATCATGGAAACAGAAACTAAACAGAGACACAGTGAAATTAACAGAAGTTATGATCCAAATGGATTTAACAGATATCTATAGAACATTTCATCCTAAAACAAGAGAATATACCTTTATCTCAGCACCTCATGGTACCTTCTCCAAAATAGACCATAAATTGGCCACAAAGCAGTCCCCAACAGATACAAAAAGATTGAAATAATCCCATGTATCTTATCAGATCACCACGGACTAGGGCTGGTTTTCAATAATAACAAAAACAATGGAAAGCCCACATACACATGGAAACTGAACAACGCTTTACTCAGTAATGACTTGGTCAAGGAAGAAATAAAGAAGGAAATTAAAGACTTTTTAGAATTTAATGAAAACGAGCAAACATCATACCAAAACTTGTGGGACTCCATGAAAGCAGTGCTAAGGGGAAAACTCATAGCTCTAAGTGCCTACAAAAAGAAACTGGAGAGAGCATACACTAACAAGTTGACAGCACACCTGAAAGTTCTAGAACAAAAAGAAGCAAATACTCCCAAGAGGAATAGACGACAGGAAATAATCAAACTCAGGGCTGAAATCAACGAAGTAGAAACAACGATACAGAATATCAACAAAACCAGGAGCTGGTTCTTTGAGAAAATCAACGAGATAGATAAACCCTTAGCCAGACTAACCAGAGGACACAGAGACAGTATCCAAATTAATAAAATCAGAACTGAAAAGGGCGACATAACAACAGAAACTGAGGAAATTAAAAAAATCATCAGATCCTACTACAAAAGCCTATACTCAACAAAATTGGAAAATCTGGATGAAATGAACAATTTTCTAGACAGATACCAGGTACCAAAGTCAAATTAGGAGCAGGTAAATCATCTAAATAGTCCCATAACCCCTAAAGAAATAGCAGCAGTCGTTAACAGTCTCCCCACCAAAAAAAAAAAAAAAAAAAAAAAA
>NW_021608405.1:0-1067 GCF_004785775.1 Grammomys surdaster | reverse complement strand
TTTTTTTTTTTTTTTTTTTTTTTTTGGTGGGGAGACTGTTAACGACTGCTGCTATTTCTTTAGGGGTTATGGGACTATTTAGATGATTTACCTGCTCCTAATTTGACTTTGGTACCTGGTATCTGTCTAGAAAATTGTTCATTTCATCCAGATTTTCCAATTTTGTTGAGTATAGGCTTTTGTAGTAGGATCTGATGATTTTTTTAATTTCCTCAGTTTCTGTTGTTATGTCGCCCTTTTCAGTTCTGATTTTATTAATTTGGATACTGTCTCTGTGTCCTCTGGTTAGTCTGGCTAAGGGTTTATCTATCTCGTTGATTTTCTCAAAGAACCAGCTCCTGGTTTTGTTGATCTTCTGTATCGTTGTTTCTACTTCGTTGATTTCAGCCCTGAGTTTGATTATTTCCTGTCGTCTATTCCTCTTGGGAGTATTTGCTTCTTTTTGTTCTACAACTTTCAGGTGTGCTGTCAACTTGTTAGTGTATGCTCTCTCCAGTTTCTTTTTGTAGGCACTTAGAGCTATGAGTTTTCCCCTTAGCACTGCTTTCATGGAGTCCCACAAGTTTTGGTATGATGTTTGCTCGTTTTCATTAAATTCTAAAAAGTCTTTAATTTCTTTCTTTATTTCTTCCTTGACCAAGTCATTACTGAGTAAAGCGTTGTTCAGTTTCCATGTGTATGTGGGCTTTCCATTGTTTTTGTTATTATTGAAAACCAGCCCTAGTCCGTGGTGATCTGATAAGATACATGGGATTATTTCAATCTTTTTGTATCTGTTGGGGACTGCTTTGTGACCAATTTATGGTCTATTTTGGAGAAGGTACCATGAGGTGCTGAGATAAAGGTATATTCTCTTGTTTTAGGATGAAATGTTCTATAGATATCTGTTAAATCCATTTGGATCATAACTTCTGTTAATTTCACTGTGTCTCTGTTTAGTTTCTGTTTCCATGATCTGTCCACTGCTGAGAGTGGAGTGCTGAAATCCCCCACTATTATTGTGTGAGGTGCAATGTGTGCTTTGAGCTTTAGTAAAGTTTCTTTTATGTATGTAGGTGCCCTTGCAT